>NW_027210868.1:257500-355000 GCF_029030835.1 Brachyistius frenatus
GAAGGGAGGAGGAGGGAGGAGAAGGGAGGAAGAGTATGAGTTGTGTATTTTGTAAATTAAAAATGTTCACATTAGCTAAAGATGAGTTTCCTGGTTTCTTTCAGATGGAATCAGTATTGTTCATAAATGATCTGAACACTGATGAAGATCATGATGAAGATCATGATGTCTCTGATGTATGAATTAATTGCATCGGGAGCTTTGCGTGTCCATACTTTCCTCTCCAACCATGAATGAAGCCGTGTTGTTACACTGACGTGTAGATTCAAACATGAACCAGGAGCCTTACAGTGCAGTTTAATATTAATTTAATTAATTAATTAATTAATATTAATTTAATAGTAGTTAATCCAAGTAGTTAATCTGAGATTGTTTACTGCTTCAACACGTTGGACTCAGCGAAGCTGTCAGTGGTTCTGGTCTGTTAACATGCTGCCGTCATCTAAAGACTAAATGTTCCTTCGTTTGCTGCGTTGAACGTGATGATTTCACCTCAGAAACAACGTGGAGACGACGACGTGACGTAAAGGATTCATCTCAGTTTATTTATTTAAACGTAAAGGATTCATCTCAGTTTATTTATTTAAACGTAAAGGATTCATCTCAGTTTATTTATTTAAACGTAAAGGATTCATCTCAGTTTATTTATTTAAACGTAAAGGATTCATCTCAGTTTATTTATTTAAACGTAAAGGATTCATCTCAGTTTATTTATTTAAACGTAAAGGATTCATCTCAGTTTATTTATTTAAAAGAGGTTTCTGATTTCAAAACCACCGATTTTAACAAGAATTTGATCAATTTGCTCCAATTAGTGTGAAAGAGCCACGTGATCAAGTTATTTTATGGCTTTCATATGTGTTGGACAGAAGACATCCGGCTGAGTCAGCAGAAGTCTGAGACGCACAGCTTTCAACCGGTTTGACTGAAATAAACCGAGCAGACTTTGTGAACCCAAAAACCTGCAACGAAGCCTGTGAACCGAGGAAGCAGCTTTCTGTGAATGAACAGGACTCCATTTGTAAACGTGGTGTTCAGTTCTCTCTCTTTATACACAGCTTAGTTCACACCAACAACATGCTGCTTTCTCCGTTTTTATCACAACGTTCATAAGAAAACGACTTCCTTAGCTAAAAATTCAACTCCAAACCAGCTGCTGTTTTATCCTCTGAGATTCAGACAGTCGTAGACGCAGGAATTCTGTTTCCGGGTCGTCGTCCGTCCGTCCGTCTCGTTCTCGTGAACGCCAAATCTCTGTCCTCAAACAAAAAGATTCACTTCGTACCGAGGACGAACTGATTCGATTTTGGGAGTCAAAGTTCAAGGTCACTGTGACCTCAACTCAACCTATTCTCATGAATACGATATCTCAAGAACACATTTTAAATGTGAACCGTCGGTTTGTGGACTTTCGTTATGAGGCCTTGAATCCGGATTTTGGCCGTCGCCATCTTGCGAGTGATAAAAAACAAACTGACGAGTTAAGATGAAGACGAGGTATAAATCGGTGATGTTGGCCATCAGCTGCTCCCCCTCTCGGTTTCTCCCGGTTTGTTTTACAGCGTTGCTCGCGCTCCGTCTTTCTGCTGTAAATCGATGTGAAAGCCATCGTGTCCTGTTCTGCTTGGCTGTGCAATAATGATGCTGGTGAAGAGAAATGACCTCCCAGAGCAGCGCTCACCTCCAAACCTCCAGACTGCTGTTTCTGTACCGCCCACCGTCACCCAGCTGATCAGCTGATAGCTTCACCAGGGAACATGTCAAACGTGTTAATGACAAAATAACATTTCAGATGGGAAGATTTTCAGCTTCGTGCTCATAATTAAGACCAATCTTTCTTTTAAATGGGAAACAAACTCAACTAATGTGCTGAGATAGTTTCACTTTTCTACTTTGTCTTGAAATGTACAGAAATACATGTTAATACATTGTAATGTCAGCGATCATGTTGTAGGTGAGAACTTCCTGTTTCAGAGTGAGAGCTTCAGAGAACCGAAACGCTTTCTGGTTCACGTTAAATGATTTTCCGCAGTCGTATCAGAACATCACCGGAGAAGTCGTGTTGACCGTTTGAGGCCGGAGGACGATTTCATTGCACACAACCGTGTACATGTCGGAGATCCTGACTCGGCGTTCCTTCTTCAGTCTTTGAACAACGCCGTTCTCTCCTTCTTCAAACATAAATGTCGCTCAGACCAGCTCGGCCTGCTCGTTGCTTCCTCGCTGTAGGGCAGGTTCGACCAAGAGGAGCCGATGCTGGTGGACCAGGCTCCATTCAAAACAACTAAGCCGTTCGATTTCTTTTTCAAAGTTTGATCCTGCCTCAATATGCTACTTGATTGACATGAAAAGCGTCCGCTCTGCAGCCAGTTACTTGTTTCCTCGAGCCGGTCGCTACCTTCACGTGTTTTCCATTCGGAGACACTCAGGTGGCCTCAAACATCGCAAAAATGTTTCATCGTCCAAATTCCCGTCCCTTCTGCTCAGGTGAATTGCTGCGTCCGTCTCCAACCTCGCTACTCTGGATTGAATTACGTCCGACGTCCCGATCGCTTCAACGCGTGCTGCATGTTAACAAATAAACAGCAGAACTTCCCTTTCTGATTGTACTCGTCGTTTCTCTGTACGACAAAACATTTTCAACTAATCCAGTTTTGAAATCCCAGCTGACTTCTGCGTTGTCTCCAGCACGGGGCTGAACATGACATCCCACTTTCTAGGACTTTTATTTTCCTAAATAACTTATTTTCGGGGCAACCTGACAGTCGAGTTATTAACACGCAAATCACATACAATATGGAGGCTTCATACCTTCATACGAGGTACATCTGTGCATGTTCAGCAGTGGGATTTTTTTTAAATTTTGTTTTGGTAGATCTCATTGAATGGCCATTTTAGAAGAAGTTCCCAAGCTGAAGAAGTGTGGGCAACCCTGCCGTGGTGTTTCTAATGATTCTAATGATTCTAACGATTTTAATGATTCTAATAATTCTAATGATTCTAATAATTCTAATGATTTTAATGATTCTAATAATTCTAATGATTCTAATGATTCTAACGATTTTAATGATTCTAATAATTCTAATGATTCTAATAATTCTAATGATTTTAATGATTATAATAATTATAATCATTAGAATTATTATAATCATTAGAATTATTATAATCATTTTAATGATTCTAATGTTTCTAATGATTCTAATGTTTCTAATAATTCTAATGATTCTAATGATTCTAATGATTCTAATGATTATAATCATTAGAATTATTATAATCATTTTAATAATTCTAATGATTCTAATGTTTCTAATGATTCTAATGTTTCTAATAATTCTAATAATTCTAATGATTCTAATGATTCTAATGTTTCTAATAATTCTAATAATTCTAATGATTCTAATGTTTCTAATGATTCTAATGTTTCTAATAATTCTAATAATTCTAATGATTCTAATGTTTCTAATGATTCTAATGTTTCTAATAATTCTAATGATTCTAATGTTTCTAATGATTCTAATGTTTCTAATGATTCTAATGATTCTAATGATTCTAATAATTCTAATGATTCTAATGTTTCTAATGATTCTAATGTTTCTAATGTTTCTAATAATTCTAATGATTCTAATGATTCTAATGATTCTAATGTTTCTCTAATGATTCTAATGATTCTAATGTTTCTAATGATTCTAATTCTAATAATTCTAATGATTCTAATGATTCTAATGATTCTAATGATTCTAATGTTTCTAATAATTCTAATAATTCTAATGATTCTAATTTCTAATGATTCTAATGTTTCTAATGATTCTAATGATTCTAATGATTCTAATGTTTCTATGATTCTAATTCTAATGATTCTAATGATTCTAATGATTCTAATGATTCTAATGTTTCTAATGATTCTAATGATTCTAATGTTTCTAATAATTCTAATAATTCTAATGATTCTAATGATTCTAATGATTCTAATGTTTCTAATGATTCTAATGTTTCTAATAATTCTAATGATTCTAATGTTTCTAATGATTCTAATGTTTCTAATAATTCTAATAATTCTAATAATTATAATGATTCTAATGTTTCTAATGATTCTAATAATTCTAATAATTCTAATGATTCTAATGATTCTAATGATTCTAATGATTCTAATGATTCTAATGATTCTAATGATTCTAATGTTTCTAATGATTCTAATGTTTCTAATGATTCTAATAATTCTAATGATTCTAATGATTCTAATGATTCTAATGATTCTAATGTTTCTAATGATTCTAATGATTCTAATGATTCTAATGATTCTAATGATTCTAATGATTCTAATGTTTCTAATGATTCTAATGTTTCTAATGATTCTAATGATTCTAATGATTCTAATGTTTCTAATGATTCTAATGTTTCTAATGTTTCTAATGATTCTAATGTTTCTAATGATTCTAATGTTTCTAATGATTCTAATGATTCTAATGATTCTAATGATTCTAATGTTTCTAATGATTCTAATGTTTCTAATGATTCTAATGTTTCTCATGATTCTAATGTTTCTAATGATTCTAATGTTTCTAATGATTCTAATGATTCTAATGTTTCTCATGATTCTAATGTTTCTAATGATTCTAATGATTCTAATGATTCTAATAATTCTAATGATTCTAATGATTCTCATGATTCTAATGTTTCTAATGATTCTAATGATTCTAATGATTCTAATAATTCTAATGATTCTAATAATTCTCATGATTCTAATGTTTCTAATGATTCTAATGTTTCTCATGATTCTAATGATTCTAATAATTCTCATGATTCTAATGTTTCTAATGATTCTAATGTTTCTAATGATTCTAATGCATTTTAAGGGGCTCCATTTCCAATGTACAGATATTAACAACAATGTGACGTGCGCTCTTTGTTCAGCTGATGTTGATGGAGGGTTACAGCAGCGTCCCAACGTTTGGATCTACCTTCGCTGTTCTCGTTGAGCCCCATCTTTAGCCTGTACTTGTTTACATTTGGTAGAATCACTGCAATTAAAAATAGCTAAATTAGCTATTAGTAATTCCAGCTAAATGGCCATATCTTTTGCAGGCCATATTGAATAATTTAGCAAAATTGAAAACCCTTTTCTGAATAATGTTTTCATTTACCGGGGACCACGAGGAACTGTAGTGTTCGTCTTGGCTGCAGACGGTGGAGTTTATGTATGAACACAACAACTTTGTTCTGTTCGGACCAGCAGGGGTTGAACATGATCAGAATCTCTCACATATTGCGTTCCCCTCTGAGAGCGCTCTGACACAACCGTCCAACTGACTTCTCCCTCCACATCGTCCAATTTCAGCGGGTTAGGAGAGCTGACTGATCGGCTCCGGGTTCAACATACTGATGACATTGCTGAGGGGAAAGCCCGGCGGCCTCCAGCGCTCGCTGTCACTGCAGAATAACGACACTCTCCGACGGCCCGCGGAGACTTCATCGTTCACACGCAGCCAAAAGTGCCTCGACACCTTTAATGGACATTCAAGTCATTTATCTGACGAGCAAGGTCAGCCGTAACGTAACCTTCACTTTGTGCATCGCCTGCAACAAATGAAACGAGGGCTTCACTGTTTTATACCTGCTGAAGCACACTTTGCATTTCTGCAGATCATCTTCCAAATCCTTCTGAATTATTTCCCTCCAAGCAGCAGTTGTATTCACTGTTTTCCTGAACCTGAGGGTATTTGCTGATTGGGCTTTAAGGCTCCTAAAAAAACAGATCACGACATTCGGAAAAACAATGGAGCTTTCAATTTTTTGATTTTAAACTCATAATTTCTCCAAAAATTCATATTAATTTAAGAATGCAGTAGTATTTCCACAAAAAAGTCAAATTGAGCAATTTTGAGAATTGAGTGGTAATGTTTAAAGAAAAATATCAGAAAATGTGATACTTGGATAATAATGTGGTAAACCGGTTTCACAATCATCTTTAGTGAATGAGTCCGTTACCAGATGCCTTTTGAAACTGCAGCTTCGAGTCCTCCAGACAAAGAACGTAGCGGTCAAAGCACAAGTTGAGGTGTTAGAACAGGTTAAAAGCAGTGGACGTAGGAATGTTAACAAAAGAGGAAAGAAGTCTGCATCATACTTTTTAACCTTTTCAAAATAAGTTGGGACGTGGTTTCAAATGTAAATAAAAACAGAATGCAATGATTTGCAAATCATGTGAACCCAAATGTAATGGATGCCCCTGAATTTTTTTAAGTTTTAATTTTGACGTTGTAGGCCAAAACAATTTCAGAGTGTTGACAGCTGTATATTGCAGTTACATACAAAATAAAGGTTTTACAAAGTTACAACAGATTTCAAAGTATAATACATTTTTTCATGTATAAAGAAGTGGAGAAGGTGCGATATGCGTATTTCACATTTGTATTCGTGCAGCGTCAAATCACAACAATTACAAGCAATTACGACAGGAACTCAACAATTTAACCACATGAGCAACAGCTAGACAGAAAACAGGAGGAAACGTGTGACAGAACCAGGCTGAGAGGTTGGACCAGCTGAGCTGAGGAAACAGCAGAGACGACAGCTGGAAACTTCAGTTGAGGCTCCAGGAAAAGCAGACAGATGAGGTGGTGATGGGGAGGAGAAGGGTTGCTGGTCGGGAGGTCTGAAAGACAGACTGACAAAATCACAATTTAAAGTAGTTAAAGAACCAGGTAGGGAAACTGATTGGGTTATAAAAAAAAACCTGGGCAGAGACTTCATTGGTCAAGTATGACAACAAGATTATGAATCAGTGGAAAACGTGAGAGGAGAGAGGAGCAGGAAAAGCTCAGCCACAGAGGATGAAGATGAAACGTGAGGAAACATCATCCTCACTGAACTCACGGATCAGCTTCATAAAGGTGTCATTAGATAAATTCACTCCTGATCCGAGTTCTGGTGGTCCTTCTGAAAATAACTCCATAATTCATTTGATATGAGGCTCAGAGATCGGCACGCCTGCCCGGTTTGACTGACAGGGTGTTTTGTTGCCGGTGTTGGTGCACATGCATCGTGTTCGTAGCTCCTCCCCACCTCCAGCCTCTCGTCCAAATATGGTCATTTCTGGTTCCAAAAAAACAAGATGGCGAAAAGCTCGACTTGAGGCTTCAAAACAGCCGTTCACCAACCAGTTGGTAAACCAACGACGTCACCGTGAGATGCCACGTGGTTTAGACTGAGGTTGCAACCGTGTTTTTAAAATGAAGGGTACATTTTTTTATTTATACCAGAGTACTTTTTTATTCAACAGTGTTACAGGTGAAACGTATATTTTTTTCTATTTTTCTGTATGTACAGTGTATTTACTTTTTCAAGTTACTCCCCTAATTTTCTTTTCTTGTCTTTTTATTTCTTACAAAACTGACTGTAAGTGACTCCCACAAGAATTCAGCAGCCTATTTTATTGAATTAGAGGCAAAGATGGGCTAGAGCACATCTTCCTCACGTGAATATCAGCAAATAAATATGCATTTCATTGGCTTCTTTGGTTCATCTAAAACAGACCTTGATTATCACTAGTAGAGGTTATTTTATCGAGATGTCTTATCCTGAACTACAGTATCTACATCTTTCTTTTTACACTAATATTTAGATTTAAGCTTTAGAAAATGGTTTCTTTCTTAATATCTCTCTGATCAGTTCTTACAGCACACGGATGTTTCTTTAATAATAAATGGACTTTTTTGTAACAGCAGAAGCAGTCTCACTCCGAACTCTTTCAGATGTGAGTGTGATGCAGTTTTAATTGATGGCCTGAAGCTCTGGTTGGGACTCTGAGCTCCTGTTTTCAGATCTTTCTGCGTCAGCACATGAAACGTTTCCTCAGCACGTATTATCTGCTTTTTCCCTCAGGACTCATCCTGGGCTTGTGGGGCAGAAGTTTTATCCACTTTCGATGTTTAGATTCTGTTTGATTATGCAGCGTTATCAGGGAGGCGACTGACATCCCAAACTGCGACAGGAGAACAAGCCCACACACACAGCCAGAGTCATAAAGAAGCATCTCTTCAGTACATGAACCATCAAATTCATTTTCAGCATAGAATCAGCTGTTAGCGGTTGAGCAGTTGTGACTGAAGGTTTGTACAGAACGAAACAACTCGGACTGGCAACCGCCTGAACTGACGACTGAAGATGGCCTGAATTAACGTTGAATGTCAGACACATAAATTAACTGTGGCACGATGCTTCAACCAACCTACGGGGAGAACCGGTGAACTGACAGGCAGAAGATTTATCAGCAGGAAAAGCTTTAAATAGCTACACAGGGAAAGGTTATTCTGGGAGATTTGACTGTTTAGCACTGCAAAGCTTAATAACACATTTTTGTGATGTAACTTCTGGCAGGACAAGGTGGCGAGCTGAGCACAACGTTTACAGTTTGTTTAGAAGCGACATCAGTCTGAAACCCTCTGGTCTCATAATGTGTGAATCAAAGCTCTCTTGTCTTTTCTGTCTTTTCCCAGATTGTCTTTCGTAAGATCAGCGATGTGAAACGTGAGGAGGAGGAGATGCTGAGGAGGAAGAACGAGGCTCCTCTGAACCTCCCTCCAGACCACCCGGTCCGACGGCTCTTTCAGCGTTTCCGGCAGCAGAGGGAGGCCCGGCAGGCCGGCGAGCGGGTCGGTCAGCCCGCTGGCGATGTGGAGAAAGGCGTCACAAAACCGGAGCCGCCCAGAGGCCCGGAGATCCTGGCCTCCACCAGCATCGATATGGTGACCGAGAGCACGGCCACACCCACCACCTCCTCCGCGTCCACCGCCACCTCGTCATCCAGGACCTCCAGCCGGGTCATGCTCCACGCTCCCCTCACACAGAACGGCAATCCGACCGGCTGCAAGTCGGCCGAGCCCCCCAAAGCTAAAGGCTGGGGGCGGTTCAGGGAGTCGGTGGTGAAAGCCGAGTCGTGGAGCAGCGTCTCCAAGGCCGAGTCCATGGAGACGCTGCCTGACAGAACTAAGTCTCACGACGAGACGTCCCTCAAGAAGACCGACTCGTGTGACAGCGGCATCACCAAGAGTGACCTGCGCTTGGACAACGTGGGCGGGGCCAGAACACCGCAGGAGAGGAGTCCGGTCCAGTCGGAGGAGAAGAGGGCCTTCTGTCCGATACCGGAGCAGAGCATGCAGGCCTCCTTCCTCGAGCTGAAACAGGAGCTACGAGGAGACATCCGGTCTCTGAACAGTCGGATGGTGGGGCTGGAGACTCAGCTGGCAGAGATGCTTCGACTTCTCAAATCCAGGAAGTCATCCGGCTCCTTTTTCGAGATCTCGCGACCCCCCTCCCCCGACTCTGACAAGGACAGCTTCTCTTAAACTCAACATGTCGTCAGTCTGCCAGAATTAAACTCAAAGTATTCAGCTTCCAAGTGCAAAGAAGAGCTTCCGGTTGTAGTGTGAAGAGGATGATGATGATGATGACGATGATGGTGATGACGACAAAAGCACTTTGTAACGTCCTCAGCGTCGCCCTGCTGTTCAAAACATTACAGACTGAAACTGAAACTGTTCATGAATGACGGTTTGAAACCTTCAGACCATCACATGATACCTGCAATAATAACAGATGGCTTTAAAGTTGGTTGTGGTTGATTTGGAGGTTCTGATCCAAACAGTCTGTTTGGCTGTGCAGAGGCTTCAGGTGCTGAGGAATACTTCAGAGGACCTTTACAGTGTCAACCAAAAAAAAGGCCCAAAATAGAGACATGGAAACATTGTTTGCATATCAAAGCAACGCTTTGTGATTGGTTGTTAAGATGAGATGCAGTTTAAGCAGGAAGCTCGGAGAACTTGGTGGATCAGTGGTTTGGTTTTGCACGACCAGATAACCGACCAGATTGACTGATTAACATCTTTCTCCTCCGAGTTATTAGGATTTACAGAGAAACCTACGAAGAATGTCGACACCATCATGCAGACTAAACACTGTGTGCTGACTTCACCGAGAAGTTGGGAATGTTTGGAATCAGGAGCATTTTTATACCCACGAGTTGGAGGGATTTCATGCAAAGTGGAAGTGAGGCGCCAAATGTTAAGTGTTGATGTTGAAGTGGTTCCTCTGGAGTTTTAGATTTTGATGTGTGTTTGCTCTCTTCCTCGTACCTTTGCAATAATGAGTATTCACATCTTGGGTGATGCAGAATACTCTCAAGAGACGGTTCAAAATGTGTAAGGCAGCGGTCACATGGCAGATGGAGGCGGCCCAAAGCGAGAGGACGACTTTTTACTGTAAGAAGATAATCCGAGCAGGTCGAGTAGTATTTTTTTCCTTTGCTGAAGAAGGACTCGTGTCGATCGTATTCTCGGCAGCTTGCCATCGCGGGAAGAGTTTTTTCTGTGTGGAATTTTTTCTCAAGAAAACTTCCAAATTGTACACGATAGTTGCTGAGATCTGATTCAAAGGAGCTCGTCCTGATCCAGCTCGATCAGATCTTTTACAGTAACATGTGTCAGCAGTGAAGTGTTTCACATTCAGTCCTGTGAAAAGTGGAGACAACCTCATGTCCAACTCTGCCCGCTTTTTAAGCGAATTATTTAATTATTTTGAATAAGAATCCTGGAGGAAACAGATTTCTATCGAAACACAAGAGAGATGAGTTTGTCTGCATTGTATACTTATAATATTACTGAACTTAAAATTGTAATAACTAGAGGACAGCGTAAGAAGTAATAACAGGTAACGTTGCAGTCTGTCCACCGAGACACTGACTGCATCAGTCTGAAGTTCAAGTTTCATTCAAGTCATAAAAAACCTGCTCAGCCTGCAAGGCGCGCCGGAACATCGTGGACCGCGTTGCTTTAAGGGTTAAAACAGCAGTTTAACAGTTAAATCCAGCAGGGGGCACTAAAACTAATCAAAGTTACACAAAAAGTAGTTCCGACCCAGAGATCTGATTGGTCAACTGAACATTTAAAACCTGCTCAAATCATCATGACATCACATCCTGCTCATCACGAGAAATATCACTCCACCTCCTCAATGGGAATATAGAATTAGAATTAAATTTAGTTTCTACTTGTTATAGATATATATATTAAATGACCCATTTGGTGAAATCAGGTCTTTTTTGGGCCTTCTTTTTTGCTAAAATGTTAAAAACATGAGTCCGTGGATATCTTTGTTCATCAGATATCTTTGTTCATCAGATATCTTTGTTCATCAGATATCTTTGTTCATCAGATATCTTTGTTCATCAGATATCTTTGTTCATCATCAGATATCTTTGTTCATCAGATATCTTTGTGCATCAGATATCTTTGTTCATTAGATATCTTTGTTCATCAGATATCTTTGTTCATCAGATATCTTTGTTCATCAGGTATCTTTGTTCATCAGATATCTTTGTTCATCAGATATCTTTGTGCATCAGATATCTTTGTTCATTAGATATCTTTGTTCATTAGATATCTTTGTTCATCAGATATCTTTGTTCATCAGATATCTTTGTTCATCAGATATCTTTGTTCATCAGATATCTTTGTTCCAACCAGACTGAACTAGCTGATCAGTTTAGTGTTTCTATGTTCTGTATTTATTCAGTTGGAGACTAGAAATCCTCTCTGTTGCTAGGGTGGTTGCTAAGGGTCGGACTACTTCCTGGAGTAGGAAACGTTACATAAGAGTCTACTGACGCCACTGATTGTTTTCCGGTTCTTAGTCGTACCCCATGTGTTGCCATGGAAACGGAGATCACACGAACAAACAGTTGTATATTTGAGAGTGAATTGCTCCACAATATGAACACATTTAGATTATATGTTTTATTTAGTTGGTAACTTGCATGATCGCAATATTGCTTAAATGGACCAAAGAGCATCCAAATGTCAAAAGGGGAGAATTCTGTCAGAACCAGACTTCACTAACCAGAAGCTGCAGTAATTAAAATCGGACTGCTACGCAGCACAAAGACAAACAGAACCAAAGTGTCTTTTTGTCCTCTGTGTGGGACGTCTCCATCTCTCCAGACTTTTGCCTCTT
This sequence comes from Brachyistius frenatus, assembly GCF_029030835.1. Lineage (NCBI taxonomy): Eukaryota > Metazoa > Chordata > Actinopteri > Embiotocidae > Brachyistius > Brachyistius frenatus. Next base: position 269,507 of record NW_027210868.1, read on the forward strand.
TGTTGTGATTTGATGAGATTGTTCTGTTTGCGTCCTCTGTTGCTTCTGGAGGACGTTTGTTCCTCTCCAGATGTTTGTTTGTGCCTCAAGGCGAGAACAGAGACGACTGCTGCAGAAACACCTTGAGGAGGACATGAAGGGAAAACACGGACCCGAAGCGTGTCCTCCGTTCGTCACCGCTGGACAGATGTTGTCCACAGCGATCTGTTCACTCTATTCTCAAACATTCACTGGCAGCTTATGTTGAAGCAGACGTAACACACAAAAGACTCTCAGAGGAGCGCTGTGATTGGCTCAGCTCTTTTTGTCAGGTCTTCCACTGGTTTGAGCTTTTTCATCTTCATCTGTGCCTTCATCTCGTTCGCAGCATCTCGTCATCCATCCTGATGAAACTCACGAATCTGAAGGTCTGGTCGCAGCAGGGTTTAACAAGGCTTCAGAGCCCAGTGGTTTTTAATGGAACTGTCACAATCAGTGGAAATGGTCGAGTCTAACTTTGACTGAATTATCCGACTGGCTGACTCCATATAAACCTTCTCAAATGGAGAAATGCATATAGTTCTTTAGAGGAGACGCAGTCAGTCATGATCCAGGTGTTAATGGTAGAAATAGAAGCTGTGTTACCAACCGTCCAGTTTTTACTGAAGAAAGCAACAAATCTACAACAACAAACCTCCAGATGTTTTCACTTTTAGCTTCACATCTGTCCTTCATGCTCCTCAATGATTTCCCACCATGTGGTTTCTGGCCACCTGCTGGCCACACCTTGATCACCTGCTGGCCACAGCTTTATCACCTGCTGGCCACACCTTGATCACCTGCTGGCCACACCTTGATCACCTGCTGGCCACACCTTGATCACCTGCTGGCCACACCTTGATCACCTACTGGCCACACCTTGATCACCTGCTGGCCACACCTTGATCACCTACTGGCCACACCGTGATCACCTGCTGGCCACACCTTTATCACCTGCTGGCCACACCTTTATCACCTGCTGGCCACACCTTGATCACCTGCTGGCCACACCTTGATCACCAGCTGGCCACAGCTTAATCACCAGCTGGCCACACCTTGATCACCTGCTGGCCACACCTTGATCACCTGCTGGCCACACCTTTATCACCTGCTGGCCACACCTTGATCACCTGCTGGCCACACCTTGATCACCTACTGGCCACACCGTGATCACCTGCTGGCCACACCTTTATCACCTGCTGGCCACACCTTGATCACCAGCTGGCCACAGCTTGATCACCAGCTGGCCACACCTTGATCACCTGCTGGCCACACCTTGATCACCTGCTGGCCACACCTTTATCACCTGCTGGCCACACCTTGATCACCTGCTGGCCACACCTTGATCACCTACTGGCCACACCGTGATCACCTGCTGGCCACACCTTTATCACCTGCTGGCCACACCTTTATCACCTGCTGGCCACACCTTTATCACCTGCTGGCCACACCTTTATCACCTGCTGGCCACACCTTTATCACCTGCTGGCCACACCTTTATCACCTGCTGGCCACACCTTGATCACCTACTGGCCACACCGTGATCACCTGCTGGCCACACCTTTATCACCTGCTGGCCACACCTTTATCACCAGCTGGCCACACCTTGATCACCTGCTGGCCACACCTTGATCACCTGCTGGCCACACCTTTATCACCTGCTGGCCACACCTTTATCACCTGCTGGCCACACCTTGATCACCTGCTGGCCACACCTTTATCACCTGCTGGCCACACCCACACAGCACCTCAGTCTGTATAACAGGTTTCCGAGCTGAGACAAAATAAGCAGCAACCATCACAAAGTCTGATAGGCTGAGACACCTGTCAATCAAACAAACACCCACCAGACATACTTCACATCAATGAGTCATTATTTTGGACAAACCAGGAGTATTCTGGAGAATACGTCTGTTTTAAATGTAAAAAGTTGTTGTGCAGCTTTGAGCTGAGACAGATTAAAAGTAACCCGACTTACAAATTGAAATGAAAACTTTTCTAACGTCTGGAGCCGGATGAAACATTGAGGATTTATTCCTTTCAATCAGAGGAACTGATTTAAAAATGTACTCACCTGAGATGAAATGATAACCTGAGCTGTGTTTGTCTTGACCTTGGTCTCTTGTGTATCATGTATGTAGGTGTGATAGTATATCGTCATAATATGCAATTATTGCCGTGTATGCTGTTTTTCCAGCGACTGGTTGGTGTCGGTGGTACTTTGTGGACTTCACGCTGTCACACGAGCTCGCCGGTGTCAACACTGATGCACTTTAGTCATCTGGTCGCTGCGTGACGCTGGTGTCCGAGACCTGGTTTTCTAAAGGAAAGCCTGAAACCGAGAAGACGTTGCCTTGCTACTTTGAATATCTCGGAGGAATGTGAGGTTTCACTCTCAACTTCACGACCTTCTGCTGTCGCTCACATGTATGTTGCGACCTCTGTCTGCATGAAGTGCACCTCAATGTGAAAATGGTGAAACGTCTTTATGAATATCATGTATGCACTGTTTTGGAACTCCTCCAACTTGTGGTAACCACAGATACTTATTCTTTATTTCTGTTCTTCACTTTTTGTCAACTACTCAAAATGTATTAGCGCAAAGAGTATTTATAAAAAAAAAAATCTAAAAAAAAATCACATCAAATGTCAACAATAAATGATTTTATACTTTGTACTTGTATCTGTGTGTCTCAGTCATCCAGAACTACGCCTGAATTATGTCTTTAACTTCCAACATTATAGTTTCCTCTTTGTTTGTAAAAGAAGTCGCTCTGCTGCAGGTACACTTGTGCATGTCTGTGATTGGTCGGATGCTGCAGACTCCTCCTCTTTCATGTGACCGCTGGTAGCTGGACGGAAAGCCTGAGTTGACACAGCGAGTTTGTTTGTTCAGCTGGATGACGGAAAGACGTCCTGATATGTTGAACGTGCGTCGTAGTTCAGGCCTCAGGTCAGATTCCATCTACGTTTCAAGACACTTCAGCAAGTCCTGTTGCCTTTTGATTTGAATTTAATGTCTGTAACGAGAGGATTTCATTTTGACATCAAACATTTGTGAATGTTGAAACGTGCTGAGTCATGTTATATCACTGATGTCAGCTGGATTCAGACTCCTCAGTCACTGATTAACAAGAGGAAAAAGGGGAATTTTGAAATAGTCCCAAAGTCCCAAAAATCAGTCCAGATGTGTTTGACAACGCTGGAGCTGACGGCTCAGACCAACGTCTCCAAACTGAAACGTGTCAGTGTCAGCAGCGGTGGCCTTTTCTCCCAGAGGACGCCATTTTAATAAAACTATTTCTAATTTCGTATTTTAAAGTGAAACAGTAAGTCTAAATGTTATGTTGACTTCATTTGTAGTGAAAGATTGTGTTGCAGTGCCATTTGCACTTGTGTCCGAAGCCAGGCTGATTAACCAATCAGAGGAGGCCAAACTGTGATTAGTGAAGACGATGTCAAATGAAGCCCTTCGACATTACATCAATCAAATCATAGCATGTCGTCACTGTCACTGAACAACAGATGATAAACATTTACCAGTTTGTATTGATATCATAGAGATTTGGAGTTTTGATTAGAAAACAGTTTTACTAAACTACCATGAGAGCAGCAACTTGAAATGAAACCTGGCGGGAGGCCGACACCAAAACTAGAGAGGACATTCAATGTGGAAAAGGATTTCTTTTTATTTTGGACCACCTGCTGAACAAAGAGGTTTTCCTGATGTTTTTATGAGATTTCAGACAACGTACTATCCTACCATTTTTGGACCACATGCTATAACATGCTGCAGCATTTTTATGTTATTTCTAACAACACAGTATAATATGAAGTTTTTATGACATTTTTGACAACATACTGTACTTGTCCTTTTTCCTGACTTTTTGGACGACATACTATAATATGATGCTTTAAAGACATTTCGGAGAACATACCATAGTATGACATTTTTATGAAATGTTAGACAACATTATTTATCTCCTCCACACCTACTTTCACATACATTATATATAATATATATATGTATAATTACAACGAGGTCACTGAGGGGGACCCCCACCGAAGTCAATACCAAGGTTACGCGCTTGTGTAGAAGTAAAAAAAAAGTATCATAAAATGGATAGACTCAAGTAATATACAAGTACCTCAAAATATTTATTACAAATACTTCTTGAGTTTGTGGATTCAGCTAAGAGTGTCAGGCCACTTCTTTGTTTGCTACGGCTGAAGTCAACAAAAGGTCACCTCTGGAAAATGTTTGCATCATGTTGAGGACTGATAGATTCTCTATGCAGCTCCGTGCACCTCACTAAGAACAATGATCAGTGTGGTGGTGTTTTAATATCAGATGATGATCCCTGACTTAAAGTTGGACCTTTTTAAACTCGTCTCAGTCGTGCCTCTTTGTGCAGATGGAGAAATTCCCATCCTGCTGCAGCGTACTTTTATCCCCAGAACAATCTCAATAAGTGATTGGAAAATAGGACGAGAAAATAATCCAACTTCTACCCTGTGAATTTAAGAATTGTAAATATAAATGAGGTGGGGAGATAGATTTATAACCTCACTACAAAAGGCTGAAAGTAAACATAACACAAACCATACATTCAATTTGAATCATTCAAGATTTGTCACATTCAACTGAATTATACTTTTGAAAAGTTCCTCTTGTAGTCCGTGTCACTGCTCCTCAGGTCTCCTCCATGCTCCTTGTGTATGTTGACGACCTCCTCCTGCTCACAGGTGCGCTTGATTCATCGCTGCCCTCCTGTTTCTTTCTCCTCTCTGCTACAGTCGCTGGTGGAAAGCTTTCCCAGAACTTGAATCAAGGCAGTTTGCTGGATGAACTAAAACAAATCTTAATTCCACTCAGAGGGAATGTTCCGATTTGTGTGTTTTACATATGAATTGGTGAGTTGCTAACTTGCAGTGACATATAATATGTTCATTTGCAGAGCACTTAAAGAACAAGAGCACATGAAGAAACAGCTGCACACAGCCTTTTAAAAACTCAGCTCAGCATAAATAAAAGACAAATTCTAACGGATATACTGGACAGGTGAAATGATCTGAAACATTACAACAGTTACTTGCAGTTTGACTGAACGTGAGCTGAGATCGTTTTTGCTCATTTACATCAAAATATTCAGATCAAGGTTGTTTGTATAATATAATACATCAAAACATAAATGTCTTTGTCAAAACAAGTTCGAATTTAAGTGGGTTGCAGCATCACAACATCTGTTTCACATCAGCGTCCCGGTCGTGTTTGAGCTGAAGTCGTCGCTGCTTGTCTTCCTGAATGAATGATGCCAACAGGGAATCCCTGAACCTCCCCAACGGAGACAAATATACAAAAAGCTTTCTGCAAAGCCGGTAGCTCCATCTCTCCTTCCCCTCCTTTCCTCTCTCCCTCCACCTCCTCATTTGATGATCTGCATTGCAGTGCCACCCCCTCCCCCTCACCCCCCTCCAGGTTGCAGCAGCGCACCAACAGCAGGGCGATCCTCTCAGTCTGAGACTCAACAAGCCTCTGCAGCTTCCCCAGCCTCCATCTCCCTCCTCTGCATCTCCTGCGTCTTTGTGGGACTCTGATACCACAGCGCCCTCTACAGGGCGGACAGCGCATCACAGAAAGCTCCCTGATCAGGTTTCATCTTCTTACACCTGATAGTTTAAAAATCAGTGCCACTTAATATGAGTAATTAAACCCTTTTAATGCATTCATGAATTGAGAAAATATTAACTGCAATGTTAAAGATTAAGTTTAAATTTAGGATAAAACCTGAAAAGACCAGAAGGCCTGTACAACCAAGAAGGTGAGCAAGAAACCTCAGGTTTAACCCTTCAGGGTTACCAAGGCAACGATACATCACCATCTTACATTATCCTCCAGAGCAGGTTAGGTTAAAGCCCCACCTACTGACCAATCACATCTCTCGGATAAGGACATCACCAATCGTCTCTCAACAAAGAAGGAGCGTTCAGAGCCCAGCGGGCCTCTTCTGTTTCTCTGAGATGAGCCTCTCATTGGCCTTCAGTATGTTAACGTCATCCTACATACCATATCAAGCCGAGCTCCCACTTTCAATGATGTTTTTATTCTTATTTTCCACCCGGTCCGTTTTACACCGCAGACAGAATAATTGTCATACGTGCATAACATCACACGGAAATCTGAAAACCATCTAATATGGAGCGTGACATGAACACAATGATGAATGGTTTTTGCAGTATTACATTGCACATTAAAGATACTGTTTATACGTTCATACTGTGCATATTTGCACTAGATGGAGAGATAGGACATTTCCTGAAAAGATCCAGACAGTATAAAAAGTGTCCGACACCCGCAACGAGAAAACAGCTCCAGCTTTTACTTGATTTTTCCAACTTCTGCCAACGGTTGATGAAGAACACGTCAGAGTGGCCGGCGGAGGAAGAGCCGAGCACGCCGACATCAGACCGGCCAATCAGAAGGACTCACCTACTTCAGGCTCAACGGTCTCCTGGTTGGGTTCAACAGGGCAACCTGACTGTGTACATTCACTTAATTACTGTCCTTCTGCACGGTCCAGTTTCACCATACGTTGAGGACATATTGTTCTTTTTACTCCACTACATTCATTTGACGGCTTTCCTTCCTAAATTTACAAAATTAAGATTTTTGGATACAAAACAAAAGAAGTGCTGATGACATATGATGCTTTCTTTATCAAACTACTCAACAGTAAATCAAAGTAGAGCTGAATTGCTCATTTGATTGAAAAAAATATGTACTTTTGATTTCTAAAATCATTTGTTAATTTCCAGGAAAAAAGTGCCCAAAAGTTTATGATCCAGTTTTTCAAATGGGAGAATTTTCTACCTTTTCTTTTAATTATCTTGTACTTTTTAACAATTTTAAGGCTTAGACTTTTGGTTTTCTGAAATTTTAGCAACTAAACAACATGAAGGTTAACATATTTTGTGTCATATGCAACCTTATGAGTTCACCGCTCGGACATATCGGGTCTCTTCAGAGATCTTAAACATGTTGAAGAGTCATCACAATGTTTAGTCTTTATCATGGCTGTGTGTGTGTGTGTGTGTGTGTGTGTGTGTGTGTGTGTGTGTGTGTGTGTGTGTGTGTGTGTGTGTGTGTGTGTGTGTGTGTGTGTGTGTGTGTGTGTGTGTGTGCACTGCAGTCAGACAGGATGTGTGTAAGATTTGTGCAGCAGGTGGCAGAGTTTTGTCTGCAGGCTCTTCCTGCTCTGTACAATCCTCTTGGTACCAGACGTCATGGCAACAGGTGAAGTCAGCTCTCTGATTGGCTGTTTGTCCTGGGATCACCCTTTGCCATTTGCAGTCAGAAGTGCTGAGTGGACCCTCCTTTTTCAAAGGCCCTGGCACCGCCTCTCACCTCCCCCACCCTCTCCCCCCCCCCACCCCCACCAGCCGGGTTCATGGTTTCCTATTATTTAGCACATTTGTTTTTGCATCCTGGCTGAACCTTCTAGTGTGTGAGCAAAAAACTGCAGCGGGGATCATATATGTACCTCTACAGGGACGCCGGGGGCATAACCTAACAAATGTGTGGGGTCAATTGGTAAGGACTGCTTTCTGTTGTGTTCCTTGTGCGGAGGTAGGGAGTGCTGCTAAGTTGTGTGCTGAGGTGAGGAGTGGAGGTGATGGAGAGCTTGGATGTGGAGAACATCGACTGGGACTCCACGTCCCACTTCTAAACTGCTTGTTCATAAACTCGATGTATTTCAGAGTCTCAGTGAGAACTCGGACTCCTGATGAATTTGAGGCAAGTGTTTGTGTTTGTCGGTGCTGTAAAGTTGTAGATCTGCTCTGAACCGTTTCCAACAGCGTCGTGCCTCGAATCTCTGATGTGTGTGAGTGTTTGTGAAAATAAACTTCTCACTTGGATTCCTAAGTTTGGGGATGAATGGTTCTTTTCATGCTGAAGCACACAGAAGGCAGCGTTGGCGATCAGCGTTGGCGATCAGCGTTGGCGATCAGCGTTGGCGATCAGCGTTGGCGATCAGCGTTGGCGATCAGCGTTGGCGATCAGCGTTGGTGATGCGTTGGTGATCAGCGTTGGTGATCAGCGTTGGCGATCAGCGTTGGTGATGCGTTGGTGATGCGTTGGTGATCAGCGTTGGTGATGCGTTGGTGATCAGCGTTGGCGATCAGCGTTGGTGATGCGTTGGTGATGCGTTGGTGATCAGCGTTGGTGATGCGTTGGTGATGCGTTGGTGATCAGCGTTGGCGATCAGTGTTGGGATCAGCGTTGGCGATCAGTGTTGGGATCTGCGTTGGTGATGCGTTGGTGATGCGTTGGTGATCAGCGTTGGCGATCAGCGTTGGCGATCAGCGTTGGCGATCAGTGTTGGGATCTGCGTTGGTGATCAGCGTTGGTGATGCGTTGGTGATCAGCGTTGGCGATCAGCGTTGGTGATCAGCGTTGGCGATCAGTGTTGGGATCAGCGTTGGCGATGCGTTGGTGATCAGCGTTGGGATCAGCGTTGGCGATCAGTGTTGGGATCAGCGTTGGCGATCAGCGTTGGCGATCAGTGTTGGGATCAGCGTTGGCGATCAGCGTTGGGATCAGCGTTGGCGATCAGTGTTGGGATCAGCGTTGGCGATCAGCGTTGGGATCAGCGTTGGTGACGCTGCTGATGATCTGCCAGCTTGTTTGTGAGGTGACTCAGATATTAAGAGTGAGCTCCTCTCGCTGGCTGCGACGGGCCGGACGGACGCGGAGAATGTCAAAGTTACCTGGTTCCTCGGACTCCAAGGACCTCGGCAGCCGGTCAGTAACAGGAGGAGGAAGAGGGGAGACGGGGGGGGGGGGGCACACAGCTTCGGTTGACATTAGAAAACCTAACAAGACAAAGACAAAGGTGCACGATCATGTGATTCATGACAGAGAGCTTTAAGGTGAAACACTGAACCTGCTTCTATTGGACAGATCAGCAGAGGAGGACGAGAAGAGACAACGACCCAAGAGAAAGGACAAGAGAGAAGACCGGGACAAGAAGACAACAAGGAAGTACATGATGGGAAACTGACACAAGACAAGAGAAAACTAAAGTGTGAGGTCATCAAGAGATCGAAGGAACAGTCTTGGATCCTGAATTTCAATCGAAGCCGAAGAGGATCTGAAGACGACAGCTGATCCTCAAACAACCACTCGGAAACTTGGAAAGAAGATGAAGCTAAACCGAGCTAATTAGATGAGGACAATGAGGGAGGGAGGGAAAGGGGGCGAGGGAGGGGAGGAGGGGGAGGGCAGGGTCAGCTACACAAACAATGTTCACCTCGGTACATTTAACATCGAGCCCTGCGGGGCAACAACAATGGCGTCAGCAAGGCCCTTCCACATCTAAACGTTGCTAGATTTCTCTCTGGCTGGTTTCTGTGTGCTCGAACAGCACAAAGTCCAAACAATTGACAGGTTTTTTCTGTTTTCCATCAAGCTCAGCAGGTCACCACTCGTATAAAGACAAAAGGTGGTAGCTGCCGGGGCGTTGCACGCTCGCTGCCGTTAAATGGCTGCAGCGCGCCGGTGAACGTGAGGCCGGCGTCCGGAGGAGCGTCGGGGATGATGGTGCTTCGGTGAGGAGTGTTACTGGTTGAGGTACTGTCCTTCTCATCCAGGCTCTTACTCAGCGACAGGAAGCTGGAGCTGCTGCAGACGCCAGGAGCAAAGAGCTCTGCTCGCCGTGCTGCCGGCTGACGTCTGAAAGGCCGCGAGGCGAGAATGCGATTGGTTGACGAGGTTTTTGTTCACGAGGTGTCGATTCTCAGATTAAAAGTTACAGGAATAAAGAAAACATGGAGGACACAGCTGAGAAGTGGAAGTCAGTCAGAGCATTCGTGATGTCTGTTGCTGCTGTGCTTTATTTCAGGATGATAAACTGGACAATCAGTTAATAGTCAGTTGAAAGAATATTGATGTGGAACTATAATGAATCATTTTGGATGTTTTCTTTAAAACTAATATTCTCTGGTTCAGCGTTGTGATCTTTCCAGATGTGCGTTAATCTGGACAATCTGACCTGATTTTAGACTGTTGGACCTTTAAAAATATCTGATGTGAATTTGATGGTTCCAGATACTGAATATTGAATGTTTTTAGTGGCTTTATATTGGATTTATATTTTATATGAGATTCATGGATCATTTAAATAAGAATGAGTCGCAGGTTCACAAACATCCGTCGACCTTCTCACAACTGTTAACGTTTTTCTGAAGTAAAGAATGCGAACAAACTTCAGTTAAAGGATAATTCAGGTTTTTTTTTCACCCCACGGTTCGTATGTTTGTATGTTCATATCTTTGTATGTTCATATCTTTGTATGTTCGTATGTTTGTATGTTTGTATGTTTGTGGTTGAAATCTCGCTGCTCACCTTCGTTGGTTCTGACAGTTTGTTTCTCAGCTGTTGGAACACAAAGAAAACAGAAAATGTTGACGTGAGCAAACACGTTTACAGACTTTTGAAGTGCAGATATTAAATACGTCTTTCTCATGTTTCGGATAACATGGTATGATGGGATGCTGTTTCTACGGTTACGTCTGACGCTGCATTATTTAAGCAGCCTGGCCGGTGTCATACAGATTTGTATTTTTCATATCTTTTCCCGTTGGCCACTTCGCCAGCGGTTTTCATTCCTTCGCCGTGATGTCACGTTTGTTTTTTGTTTTTTGATGTTCTGCTCATTTGTGCATCCAGCTGAACTCTGTCGCTCCATTTCTGGTTCCAGTTCACAGACTTCATCTGCTGGGGAAGTTTGTTCTTTGTGTACTGAGCTGCGATTGACTGAATCACTGAGAAGATGACGTTCTCGATTTGATTTGGAAGGCTTGAGTTTGGTCAGAAGCACGAGATGGAAATAAATATTTGTTTTGTAACGTTCACATTAACATGAAACAGCGGGCAGTTGTAATTTAACCCTGACTTTATTGGTTATGCAGCCCAAGCACTGATTTCCGTGCAGCCTACAGCTGAGAGACTTCAGTACTTCATCAGGCTGCAAGAACATTAAGTGTCTGGACTAAAGTCTTCATGTAGCATGTTAGCAACACTTGCTAATTACCACTTAACACTATTAGTAAACTATAGGACCAATTCACAAAACATAGATTTATGTGGAACATCAATTTCTGCACAAAATGTCGTGACAATCCATCCAATGTGTTGATATGTGATCTGGACCAAGTATTTACATTTTTATATGGAGAATTTTCTGCTTTATTGGAGAGTTGCCCATAAAATGACCTGAATTAGTTTTTAGCTTTCTGCTATCTTTGTCATTTTATAAACAATAGTGTGAAGAAGTAAACTCTTATGACGTGATGTGCTGTGTGGACGCCCCGTCTGTAACGGACTGCTGTTCCTGCAGGTTTCCCAAGGGGACGCTACTGAGAAGCTGGCTCACCAAGTCGCGGCCCAGGTTGCTGCTGCTGATCGCAGGGTTGAAGAGGCCTCAGGTGACCCTCATGAGGAGGAAAAGGATGAAGCGCACAAAAGTAGCAAAGGCCACGTAAGCGGTAAATATGGCTTATGTTGCATGGAAGAATGCTGAACCCCATCGCCAACGAAAACACAGGAACTGGTTAGAAGGGAGGACGACGTAATGTTTACACAGAGAGGACCAAAAAAATGAAACACAACATCATTTTGAACCAAAAACAGCAGAAAATCAGTAAAGGAGGAGAAACTAGATGAACTTCCAACAACACTCAATAGAATTTTTCTCTGCAGGAGCCATTTTGGGCTTTTATTTCCTAAACTATGAATGTTAAATCACCACATGTAAACATCACCAGACTGTAGTTTAATGGCTTAAATTGACAGATACTTGTAGCATTCAATGTATACAAATAAGAATGTTCATGAAAATATGGGGCATTGAAAACACGTTTTCTTCTTTCAATATTCATTTTACACATATAAACACGAATGTTTAAACTTACATGCATGTAGTTACATAAACACACAAAGAAGAGAAAGCAAAGGGAGGAGGTTCATAAACAAAGTAGTCAAGTGAATTGTAAGCCAATAACTTTAGAAAACATAATTACAGGAATCTATTAATAGGAGATAAATTCTAATTCTAAAATGTTTATCTTTTACCTGGCGTTTCCAAACCTTGTAGAAGAACGTGTCAGACTCCCAGTTATTGTTTGATCAATTAGCAGTTGATGAAATCATATCTTTTTATCTTTGTGTCTCCATTTTGTCCTTGATTTTTGTCAGCGTTACTTACATTCAAAAAAATGATATTTGTCATTGTCGAGATTAACTTGAATGATTTTCAACATTTAACCAAACGTTAACATCTTTAAAATCATGAGGAGTCACGGTTCCTTCTTCATAAAGCACCTTCGTTCTTTTATTGGTGTTTATGGGGTTTCGTGTTCAGCGTGTGGTTGTTGATGAATTTCCAGTTGAACAGAACATTTTTCAAAGTGCGTATTTTCCTGTATGATTTTTTTTGTCAGTCTGTTTGGATTTTCTCTGCTCAGTAAACGTGAACACAGAAAACCGTCTTCAAACGTTGATGCGGTCCATCAAATGTCGCCCGTCTTCTCTCAGAACCTGCAGCCGAATGCCCCACTTCACCTGAGCGCTCCACGGACAGGATGTGCTTGCTGGACATGGAAGATGAAGAAAAGGGAGCCCTGCGTGTTGGACCGTTGCCCCGGAAACGAACTAAAACCCCACAACCACAAAACAGAATGAAACCAGAGGACGAACCACAAAGACTGAGACCTCCCGACTAATCCCGATGACACTCGGACCCGTGCTGCCAACTTCACCACCCTCTTCAATACACTTCTGTTTTGGCTCATGGTGCTGTAACCACTGTGGCTTGTGCATCTTTACTACCCAAAGACAAAGTGTTGGTAGAACAGACCATCTGTGGGACCTCTGGGACGGAAACTCCCGTCTCACACTATTCTGTCAAAATCTAAAGTTTTCAAGTATCTTACTTCCACACAATACAAAGCTTCACATGACACACAGAAAACGTGAGCATTTGGATGTTCAAGCCGAGATGAAATGAAAATTTGTAATGTCCAGATTCAGACATCACCTAAAACAGTACAGTTGCTCGGTATGGTAATGTTTGCAGTAGAAACATTCAATTAGTTGAATCATCTGTGCTGTTGTTGAAGGATTAACTATGAGACATATTTTCACATTGCAGATCTCTTTAGCTTTAGTCAAACTTAATGGATTTATTTTTTTTTCTTTTTCATATAGAAAGTTTGGGAACGAAAAGCTTCCTTTCCGTCGTGTTTGTTTGTACATGATTGTTGCCACACCGACGGCTCGAGCAGCGGAGTGTCTGGAGAAATCTGCTTCATGTTGGAGAATTGGAACTCGCTGAGCCAAAGATATTATTGACCGATGATATCCTCTCACAAGCCTTCTAGAAAATAAAGACTTGTGATGTGTTTTCCTGCCTGGGGAAGTTTCCAGTGCTTGTTACAACCAGCTACACTACAGTACACAATAATTTACACGAATTAAAATGGCATCTGTCCAAAAACATCCTTTTATAAGACTTTTGTCGTCAGAGGAGGTCCCCAGTTCAAATCAGTGATCGGAGTTATGATCTTAGTGAACTGTGACATAATGATACGCTTACAAAGTAGTTCGATTTATTTAAAGCATTATATAAACCAAAGAAATTGTTAAATAAAATGAAAACATTTTCTTCTTGTGATCAAGTGGAGTTCCCTTTTGTTTTGTGTTGGCCATGTAACGTTCAACATCGCAGATCGATTGGTAGTTTTATTTAAAAGCCAAAATCAGAATCTCTTGAGGAACTTATATAAATGTTGGTCAGAGATTCATCAGGAACCAAACGGGAACATTTTACGAACAAACTGTCGGAAAGTTCTCGATTCCCTCAGTTGGAGGTGACGGTGTGGTTATGTGATATTAGTATGCAACTTGTAATGGTAGTTTTATGGCAGTCATATGGTAGCCAAATTTTGCTGTGATAATTCACTTAATAAGGAATTTGAAATTGCATCCAACTTGCTACACTTCATATTAAATTTGTTTCATTTAAAGTTATTTTTATTACATGTCATTCAACATAAAAAAAAAAGACTGAAATTAATGGATTTAAAGATACTTAATCATCTTTGTGAACCATACTGACTTGTTTAATAAAGTGAAATAAACTACTGACTTAGTATAAAGTGTTGGCGAATATTTGTAATATAAGGAAGGGCCATCGAGAGAAAAAGAAATGAAATCGTGAACACGAATTACTAAGTAGACACCACAGACGTTTCTATGGAGACGTCACAGCAGAACAGCGTTTCTCCTCTCAGCGTGAAGTTCAGCTGCTTGGATGAAAGGTCATCTTGACCTCTGACCTCTGAGAACAAACTACTCACTTCATCCTTGAACCCGAGTAAATGTTTGTGTCAAATTTAAAGAAATTCTTTGAAGGTCTTCCTAAAATATTGCATTCATTGTTTCTTTGTATTAATTTTAATTTAACGGCATTTCCTTGGTTTTAACAACGATCATGAACGCAACACGAAGCCTCGACAGACGGGAGTCACTTCTCCAGTCAGTGAGGAAGATGAAGATCTGCTGCATCACCTCATCATATTCTATATCTGTCTGTATCATGTATTATTTCATTATGTTGTTGTTGTTGTTGTTGTTATAGTATCCTCAGCTGCAGCTGTCTGACAGCGTTGCATTGAAGTCACTGTTCTCCTGAACAACCAGATATCAGTCCCTCCAGGAAATGGTGTCAATTCATCCATCCATCCATCCATTATCTCCACCCGCTCTGTCCTGAACAGGGTCACAGGGGGGCGGAGCCTATCCCAGCTCACTCTGGGTGAAGGCGGGGTTCACCGGGACAGGTCCCAGTCCATCACAGGGCCGACACTTACAGACAGACGGAAACAAAGACAGACGGAAACAAAGAGCATTCACGCCTAAGGGACATTTATATGAGGTATGAACCCGAGGTTCATTGGTGTTTTTTGGATGGTGGGAGGAAGCCGGAGTACCGAGAGAACCCACTCAGGCCCACGGAGAACATGCAGCTCTACACAGAAAGGCCCGGATTCAAACCCTGAACCTTTTTGCCGTGAGGCGACAATGCTGCACCCCGCTGCACCACCGCTGCACCACCGCTGCTGCACTGCTGCACCACTGCACCACCACTGCTGCACCACCGCTGCTGCACCGCTCCAGATTCAGATTCAACCAATCTCTACAACAATCTGCAGATGCTTTTATTTTGTAAAACTTCTCCACCTCAGAAATATTTAACAGAAGCTGAGCTGAAGGTCTTTCAGCGCAGAGTAAGTGTGTCCAAACAAAACCTGATGCATCAGCTCTAATCCGTCATTATTTACCGTTAGCAAGGCCATTCAGCCTCTCCTCCCATTTCAACCATGAAACAGACCACATGGCTCGACTGGGGAAACAGGAAACCGAACGTGATTTGGTTTATGGCCAAAAACATCTTCTCATGAGAATTAAGGTATCTGATCCTACAACACCAGTTTATACACGCTCACAGTTGGAAGAGATTTATTTTATGTTTACATAAACAGGGTGTTAAATAATATGATGTAGAAACTATTTAAAGCACTAGTGTTTACAGAAGAAGGCCGATTCGGTGTCCTCTGCTACAGACGGGATGTGAACTCACTCAGGATGTTTCATTACCTTGAAGTTTAGAAAATAAAGATCAGAACTAAGACATTTACAGCTATTTGTATGATGTCCGGGATGTTTATCATCCGAACTGATTACATACAACTCCTTCTTTATTAGGCTGTAGTTGTAAAAAAAAAAGTATTTTGTTTTGCAATTTAACAGAAAAAAACCCCATAAAACTCCACAAATTGCATTTTCTGGTGTTTGAGTCATTTAAAATTGCATCAGTTGTTTAGTTTTTGTGTGTGTTATGTTTGTGTGTTTTATAAAGTGTATTCACTGTAAATTATGAAGAGCCGAGGAAGAGTAGCTGCTGCTATACAAAAGCTAAATCTAAGATTTAAATAAACAAACAAACAAACAAACTCCTCACAGCCCGGCAGAGCATTCATTTGATTATTTACACTTAATATTTGATCAAATAACTTCTCTTTATATCGTTAACATTTCATTGCTTGTCAGTAAGAATTTCTCAAAGGTGCTGAGAACTACAATTCCATTATTTCATGAGACACTGATGTGTCGTGATCGTTGGGTCTTTTTGATCGGGTGTTGGAGGGCGAACATCTTTCAGTAGTTTCTGTGTTTCTACGTTGCAGCGAGTCTCTGTTGAAGGTTTTTATATCTCGACAGCTCCTGGTCGGAAACAGACGGCTGGAAGTTCTCTAGAGCTGCAGAGAAATCGTCGACGGAGAGACGGACAGGAGAAACCTCCGAATCCAGACCTGGAGGAGGGGGGGGGCAGACGAGTCACAGCTGCTGAACAAAATATCTTTACTATTATTATACTGACTATAAACAGCTGTTTTAAAGGATCAGCGATATAAAGGGGGAGGGGCATAGTATTATTTATTTTGTACTTGTTTCCTGATTCTTGGTCAACCTGAATAAGATGAACACGTGAAACAAAACCAAAAAGATTCTGGAGTTTCTTTAAAAAGAGACGAGGACTTCTTGCATCATATTGCTGTTATCAGGATGTTACCAGGATATGATGTCAACACGTGCAAACACCACAACGCTAAATAGTTTAACGGCAATTGTTCGTTTTGTTTTTCATTTCTTTCAATGACAACGATTATGAATTGATTGTGAAAACTGTTGCTGATAATTGTCTGTTGATCGACTAATGTCAATGAAGACTTCTGATATTAGACCCAGGAAAAAAAAATACATATATTTACAACATCTGTGAAATGTTCAGTTTTATGAAAAGCAGTAAACGGAGTGACAGCCAGCGATCACTTAGTAAATAAGGTTTTCACTGGATGAGTGTCTGGGTGTGTTGCCGCGAAGCCTTTTCTCCCAGAGTGCAGCGTGTTTCTGAAATAGTTTGACTGAACGACGGCAGCGTGACGAGCTGCTGAGCGTCGAGTCTGCGTTCAACGTTTGGAGATTTTATTTTTCCGGTCGCCGAGAGTTGAAAAATGTTAACGTTGCACTCGTCACTGTCACCAGCCGTCCAATCACAGGGAAGGAGGGGCGGGACCGACACTGCTCTCTGATTGGTCGACCCTTCAGACTGCATTCACAGAGAAGAACACTGAAGCTGAGCGACGGTCGGAGCGGCCAGACGAACTTCATCCAGGTTCTTTAACACCTTTTTACAATGAAATTTGAATTTGAATCATTGTTTTTTTAAAACAACTGATTAAAAATGATGAATAGCTGTTTAGACTGAATAAAACGATTCCACGTGTGGTCATGTTTCAGGCCGGTGGAGGCTCCGCCCAGTTTGTGTGACGAAGGTTTTCCTGCTGACGCGGCGGGTTGTGTATTTTCTCACCGTCGTCGATGAGAGAGATCTTCCTCTTGATGGCGGCCGTCATGGCGTCTGAACAGAGAGCGTACAGATCGGCGCCGGTCATGCGAGCGGGGCAGCGATCCACCACCTCCTGCAGGTTCACAGCCGGGTCCAACTGGAACCTTTGAGGTGAACAGGAAAGCAGCACCACACTTTTATACTTCCTACATCAATACTTTGGGAGGGGGGGGGGACTACTCCAAAGTCTAGTGGGGGTCTCTTACTTTTTGAGAACGGCCTGGAGAACCTGCAGCTGGGAGACTTGATCCTCGTTGATTCCAACGTAGACCAACTTATCAAACCTGAGGACAGATTCAGACGCAGGTCAGCGTTTCTGTGGATCATTTCACTTTTCCTTTTACAAACAGGCATCAAAAATAACTAAATAAAAACTACAAGTTATTTGATTTATATTTTGAAACAAAAAAATGTATTGGAAAAAGAAGGTATTTTTCTTTCACATGGTCATGAAGCCCAAACTGAACACTGCTGAAGCTTTGTTCCTGTTTATTAATGTGTGTATAATCAATGTAGTGTCGTAGAGGTGGTTTTGAAAATGAATGAAACTTTATGAAGGTCACCTGTTGAGTTCCTTCAGGCTCGTCCTGCCTCTGAGACGCTTTGTACTGTGTATAAATTATATTTCTAAGGTGACAAAACTACTACATCTCATTATATTGGCTGATGACACAAAGATATTTTACTCAGGAAAAAAATGAAAACTAACTTTTGGACGCAGTTGAAAGCGAAATATCAACCAAAGACGAAACTGAGACATTTTATTGTTTTATAAAAAAAGATATGCTTATTTAGAATTTGATGCCAGCAACATGTCTCATTTACATTTTACACTGTCCAACTCTTCAGAAAGGGCTTTTATTTGCAGTCTGAAAATGTTGTGTTCTGCAGCTCATGACAGGATGACAGGAGTCTGCATTCATGTTCCAGCATATTCCCCGTAAACTGTGAAGCACTGACCCCCACACGACCCCCACACGACCCCAACACGACCCCAACACGACCCCCACACGACCCCCACACGACCCCAACACGACCCCCACACGACCCCAACACGACCCCCACACGACCCCAACACGACCCCCACACGACCCCAACACGACCCCAACACGACCCCCACACGACCCCAACACGACCCCCACACGACCCCAACACGACCCCCACACGACCCCCCAACTCTGTCGCTGCCTCACCGGTTCTTTTCTTGGACCACTTTTGGTTTCATACCAGCAACTCTCTGACGCAGACGTCCAGACATCACAATTTAAACCATTTCAAAGACATTTTGCTTCACATCAACTTCAAGAACTGACAGGTCACTCGCCGTCTAATCAATCATCAACCATCAGTGATGTCATCATCCATCAGTGATGTCATCAACCATCAGTGAGGTCATCGTTGGTTTGTGAACGTTATGAATCCTCCAGTTCAGATTCGAGCTGGAAGTTTTATAGTCTGTAGTTTTATATCCAGTCTGTAGTTTTATAGTCTGTAGTTTTATATCCAGTCTGTAGTTTTATATCCAATCTGTAGTTTTATAGTCTGTAGTTTTATATCCAGTCTGTAGTTTTATATCCAATCTGTAGTTTTATAGTCTGTAGTTTTATATCCAGTCTGTAGTTTTATATCCAATCTGTAGTTTTATATCAAGTCTGTAGTTTTATATCAAGTCTGTAGTTTTATAGTCTGTGGTTTTATATCCAGTCTGTAGTTTTATATCAAGTCTGTAGTTTTATATCCAGTCTGTAGTTTTATATCCAGTCTGTAGTTTTATAGTCTGTAGTTTTATATCCAGTCTGTAGTTTTATAGTCTGTAGTTTTATATCTAGTCTGTAGTTTTATATCCAGTCTGTAGTTTTATATCTAGTCTGTAGTTTTATATCCAGTCTGTAGTTTTATAGTCTGTAGTTTTATATCCAGTCTGTAGTTTTATAGTCTGTAGTTTTATATCCAGTCTGTAGTTTTATATCCAATCTGTAGTTTTATAGTCTGTAGTTTTATATCCAGTCTGTAGTTTTATATCCAATCTGTAGTTTTATAGTCTGTAGTTTTATATCCAGTCTGTAGTTTTATATCCAATCTGTAGTTTTATAGTCTGTAGTTTTATATCCAGTCTGTAGTTTTATATCCAATCTGTAGTTTTATATCAAGTCTGTAGTTTTATATCCAGTCTGTAGTTTTATAGTCTGTAGTTTTATATCCAGTCTGTAGTTCCCATAATGTGAAACAAATGTTTTAAAGTTGTAGACTTACATTAGGTTTAGTAGAATCAGGGTAACATTCCAGGAACTTAAAGTAAGTCAGTGTCATGTTATATAAAGAGATGGAAAAACAAACTTTGTGTGTGTGTGTGTGTGTGTGTGTGTGTGTGTGTGTGTGTGTGTGTGTGTGTGTGTGTGTGTGTGTGTGTGTGTGTGTGTGTGTGTGTGACCTCTGACCTCCCCGGCCTCAGCAGTGATTGGTCCAGCAGGTCTGGACGGTTTGTTGCTCCGATCACAAAAACTCCTGCAGAGGTGCTGCAGTGCAGCGCGTCGAGCTCGGCCAGCAGCTGAGACACCACTCTGTACGGACACATTCAATCAAACCGTGTTACAGAGGAACACGGTAACACGCGTGTGGAGCAGACGTCACAGTGCTTCACAGTAAAAGACTGACGCAGTTATAAAATACAGCACTAGAGATAATAGAAGTGATAATGTGCAGTAACAGGAAATATGATGGAGGTAGAAGTTATGAAGAGTTTATAAAAGTACACAAAATTAAAAGCAGCAAAACATCCAGACAGTTTGTTTAATCAACAATCTCTTCCTGAACTGGAGTCTGTACTACGAAGCCCGATTAGGGGATAGTGAGGTAATGTCACGTTTAACAATGTTGTCAGGGTTATGACCAATCAGCAACCATCAGTGATGTCATCAACCATCAGTGATGTCATCGTTGGTTTGTGAACGTTATGAATCCTCCAGTTCAGATTCTGTCCGTCACCATTTTGCTACTTCGGAGCGGTTTGGAGCAGGAAGTGACCATATTTGGACGAGCTGGGGGAGGAGCCAGCGGTGGATCTGACTGATCTGATCAGAAACCTGACGATACTACGTCCCGCCCACCGATAGCTGTAACCTGACTGCACCACAGACCTGTCAATCAAACAGACACGCCCCCAAAACCAGGTCTTCTTGAATCTTCTTTTCTAATGAATGAGGGATTATTTTCAGATGGACCTCCAGAAAACTAATATTATTTATTTATGAGACATTTATCACCATGGTAACTTATGCTGCTCACCTCGTCTGTTCTAGAGCAGTTAATGTTCAAGATGATGGATCGACGCCTATTAAATCACCGTCTACTGATAAATGCATTTCCTTGGAAAACGACGTCATCATTTGTAGATACGTGGACAGTGAACGGGTCTATTAGGAGAGGAAGAACGTTCAGGGACCAAAACAGTCTCATGGATTTTACGGAAAATTATTGATGAGAGATATGGAGATTCCATTTCATTGTGTTTTTGTAAACTGATCTCGTCCTACAACAGAGACTGATTGAAGCACTAAGGCCTTGTACTTGTACTTATAAGATATGAAAGTAAGAATATCTACAGCTATGAATAAGGTTTTTATATTTGTCTATATATTCATAGATTTTTCTTTGCTCGCATGTCTGTTCGACACCGCCAGAGTTGCAGTTAAAGAATAAGTCTAAAATAGTCACAAGACGCATGAAGTATATATCTAAGTAACATGATAATTTGATGGCATAACCAAATGCAAATATAGTCAGAAACACTCACCCTAACGATGCAGCTGTGATTATAAACCTATTCATTTACGCATTCCACCATTTTCATCGTTGGCTGTCCTTGCTGCATTTGGCAGGTTGGATATGTTTAACTTCAAGGTTCAAGGTTAATGTTTTTGTATCCATATTATTTGACATACAGTGGAACGAGATGACGTTTCTCAGGACCAGGGTACAAAGATAATTCTCTGAAAATTGCTAAATACACAAGTAAAATTTTCTGCTAAAAACATACATAAAACTGACTAAGACAGAGAATTAGAAGACAATAACAGAGCATCAGAGAGCAGCTGAAGAGCTGAAAAGTGCATCAAGTAAGAGGTAATGAATATAAACCCCCTCAGTGCTGGTCAACACCCACCTGTCCATCACCCCTCCAGAGTCTCCACTGCCCCCCCTGCTGGGAGCCAGAGAGTCCAGCTCATCAAAGAAGACGACGCAGGGAGCTGCTGAGCGCGCTCTGCAGAACACTGGAGACGACGTACACATCAGTCCACACATACAGAAACACAGAAACATAGAAACATAGAAATATAGAAACACAGAAACATAGAAACATAGAAACATAGAAATATAGAAACACAGAAACACAGAAACATAGAAACATAGAAATATAGAAACACAGAAACATAGAAACATAGAAATATAGAAACATAGAAACATAGAAATACAGAAACACAGAAACATAGAAACATAGAAATATAGAAACACAGAAACATAGAAACACAGAAACATAGAAATACAGAAACACAGAAACATAGAAACATAGAAACACAGAAACAGAAATATAGAAACACAGAAACATAGAAATATAGAAACACAGAAACATAGAAACACAGAAACATAGAAACACAGAAATATAGAAATACAGAAACACAGAAACACAGAAACATAGAAACACAGAAACATAGAAATACAGAAACACAGAAACATAGAAATATAGAAACATAGAAATATAGAAACTCAGAAACATAGAAACACAGAAACATAGAAATATAGAAACATAGAAATATAGAAACACAGAAACAGAAATATAGAGACAGAAATATAGAAACATAGAAATATAGAAACACAGAAACATAGAAATATAGAAACACAGAAACATAGAAATATAGAAATATAGAAACACAGAAACATAGAAATATAGACACAGAAATATAGAAATATAGAAACAGAAATATAGAAATATAGACACAGAAATATAGAAATATAGACACAGAAATATAGAAACAGAAACATAGAAATATAGAAACACAGAAATATAAAAATACAGAAACAGAAATATAGAAACACACAAACACAGAAATATAGAAACAGAAATATAGAAATACAGAAACAAAGAAATACAAAAATACAGAACTACAGAAATAAAGAAATAGATGGAATTCACAGAAGGATGGAAGATGGAAGGACATGGCGACACCAAGATGAAGGAATAGGAGCAGTCAGACGATCAAGCAGGTGGGAAACAACCCAAAGGTTGATTTAAATGATCCAAACAACTACATTTCAATGAATATTCCCACATTGCAGGAAAGCTTCAGTAACTCAGCTGCCATGTTGAATAATAGTTAAATAATAATAATAGTAATAATTAATAATAATGAGCTGAATCTGTCATTGAAACGGTTTAAGACTTATACATTTTTGAGTAATGTTAAGAGAACTAATGTTGATTTCTTTTTAAATCTATGTGATGGTCTGACTGCGTGCATTTTTTTTCTTTTTAATAAAGTCTCAGCCACTGAAGTCTATTTCCAAACATGTATTCAGTAACAACTCCACCACTGTCAGGCCCACCTGAGAAACCTTGAGCTCTGTGGATGAGGGACACCTGGGAAAACTTTTGAATACAATAAGTCTTCCTTTTCAAATCACCAGGCTACAATGGGATTTAAAAACCTCCCAGAAAACCTGCTGTTTCTCAATCAGTCAGCGTACCGATGCTGCTGATCCTGTGCTAAAGAATCTCAACTGCAGACAAATTTGATGCAAAAGAAACAAAGCACCAAAAATGTTTCACCCGTTTTAAATCATAGCAGCAACAGGCAGCGTCTCCATTTTAAAACACTTTAGAAGAAGCTGACAGATGTTGTGGCTGTTAAAGCTTCAGGATACGAGCAGATCTCGGTTCTGCTCTGCTAGTAAACAAGCAGCACAGACTTCTGCAACGCACTGATAAATGATACGAGCTGCAGCGTCATGTGACCACTCGTCTTGCTGTAACCTGTCATCGGGTGGGAAGTTCAAAACAAAATCTGTTTTTCTCTTTTTGAAACAGTTCTTTGAATTGAAGGATGTTTAAAACGTCTTTTGAAAATAACTAATGTGCATTAATGTAAAAGCAATATTTTACTGTTGTGGTTGGTTTAGGTGAAGCTCTTTAAAAAATATCCGTATCAAATAGCGACTAATAATTATTTGCATTACGTGTCAATCTGCTGATTATTTTCTTCACAAATTAATTCATTGTTTGGTTGGAAAAAGTGAGAAATTCCCTCAAAAGTGATCTGAAATATGATCTAAATATTTGCCAATTAAGTGCACGACAGCACAGATGGATCGTGTCTGAACCTTTAACTCACACAAACACTCACCTGATCAGGTAAGGTTAGTGTGTGTCGGTGTGAGTCAGAGGTTAGACAGACGACGCAGATCGAACCAGGAAGGTGAAGGTCACTGTTTTATAATTACAGATTAGACTTTGATCTGCGTGGAGGGATGTGATGCGATTCCTCATCTAACAGCCACTTTGCATCCACATTTTCTGCCTCGAGGGCACCGGTATACCGCTTATCCATCACTGGAATACGAAAGAGGAAAGTGGAGCACTGATTTCATATATTTTTGACTGAGAACATTTGTTTTTGATGGAAAAAGCAAAATTGAAATCTAGAATTTAGTCTGTGAGGCTGTGAAACATGTGTCGCTGAGTTTTAAGCAGCTGTTTTGCTCAAATTTGTGGATTATTTGGTTAGAAAGACAAAGCTGTGTAGTTTCATATGAAACCAAACATGCAGTTGTGCCATGTGGCAAAATTGCAAAGGCAGGTTTGAAATGAGACTGCTGCTGCTTACAGCCGTGAAAGAATTAGCTGGTTACCCTTTTAAAGAAAAGGGAAATATCGTTTGGTCGACTCTTCCAGAGGAAACTGCTCCAGCTGTCTGTTTGTTTTGTTTCAATACTAAAGAAAGAATAATTGACAGGACAACATGGGGAAAGCAAAAAACAAAACAGTAAATAGAAGACAGGAGGACACCGACCTGCTCTGATGTTTTCCTCGCTCTGACCCACGTACATGTTGATGAGCTCTGGACCTTTAACACTGAGAGAAGACGTCCATGAGAAGTCACAGGAAGCATTCAGCTCCTCACATCTCAACAAAACAGTGGAGTCATCACTAAACTGACCTGGGCTGTGCACTGCACTGCCCCCTGCTGGCAGCCACAAACATCTATTTAACCCTTTGAACTCTAGGTTATGTTCAGGGTAATTTCACTACCTTCACTTATAAACTCATATCTTAGTCATTATAGGGGCTAACCATTCATACTATATCTTGTTTTTTTTCAAGACAGTCGAAGCTATCTAGATCTTTCATTATTTACTCTGATAATACTTTGAGATTTTTTTTAGATTGGCCTTTATTTGATTTTGATTTTGATTTTATACACTTTATTAATCCCCGAGGGGAAATTTCTTCACTACAGCAGGGGGGCTCTCAGGGGGGAGCTGCTGCAGCAGGCTGCCACGACCGCGGCGCCAGGTAACCTGACCTGAAGTGCATGTTTTTGGATGATGGGAGGAAGCCGGAGAACCCGGAGAGAACCCACGCAAGCACAGGGAGAACATGCAAACTCCGCACAGAAAGGCCCAGGACCGGATTCGAACCCAGAACCTTTTTGCTGTGAGGCGACAGTGCTAACCACTGTACCACCGTGCCGCCCAAATCAAGGAAATATATCAAGGAAAAAAAGATTTCCAAATAATACTTTTTTTGTTTTTACATGTATCTCAGCAGAAAATATTGTCAGCAGAAATATCTTTTTATAATTGTGTAGAATCTGGTAATATCTGAACCATGTTTGTGGGACACAAATATGGGCTTAATGTCTGACAGAAAATAAATGTCATGAATGACTCCGGGTGGCTCAAACCAGGGACTCACACTCAGTGCATACGGCCCTGTAATATGTGTTAATAACTCAGCTGTAGTGTAGGACCACAAATACCTTGTTATTTGGGAAGGTTTTCTAGAGTCGAGTACCTGAGGAAGGTCATGGAGCACTCAGTGGCCACAGCTTTGGCGAGCAGAGTCTTTCCTGTTCCTGGTGGTCCATACAGTAGGACCCCGGTCCGGTTCAGACCCAGAGACAGGAGCTCGGGTCGCTGCAGAGGAAGCTGAATTGTGTCCAGGATCTCCTTCTTCACGTGCTGCAGACCTCCAACGTCCTCCCAACGCACATGAGGGATCTGCTCAGACACAGAGTTCAAGTTACGGAGAGAAGAGTTTAAGTTACGGAGAGCAGGGTTCAAGTTAAGGAGAGCAGAGTTTAGGTTACGGAGAGAAGAGTTCAAGTTACAGAGAGAAGAGTTTAAGTTACAGAGAGAAGAGTTCAAGTTACAGAGAGAAGAGTTTAAGATACGAAGAGCAGAGTTCAAGTTACAGAGAGAAGAGTTCAAGTTACAGAGAGAAGAGTTTAAGTTACAGAGAGAAGAGTTCAAGTTACAGAGAGAAGAGTTTAAGATACGAAGAGCAGAGTTCAAGTTACGGAGAGCAGAGTTTAAGTTAAAGAGAGAAGAGTTTAAGATACGAAGAGCAGAGTTTAAGTTACAGAGAGAAGAGTTTAAGTTACGGAGAGCAGAGTTTAAGTTAAAGAGAGAAGAGTTTAAGTTAAGGAGAGCAGAGTTTAAGTTACAGAGAGAAGAGTTTAAGTTATGGAGAGCAGACAGAGTTTAAGTTATGGAGAGCAGAGTTTAAGTTAAAGAGAGCAGAGTTTAAGTTACAGAGAGGCTCAACACGATACAAGGAAAGAAACAGCAGCCTCTTTCAGGTGTCGTTTTAAACCCTGTGAACATGACAGAAAACATCTGCTCAGGATCTCCGTACAACAAGAAAGCTTTTAATGAGATCGTTTTCTCATTTTAATGAAAAAAAAAACCCCACTTGATATATATTATTGTGTTCCAGATCATAAAGAAACTGAACTTCATCAACACTCAGACACAGAACGGAGTATTTAAAGGATGACTGTGCTCACATTTCACTCCGTTAATGAGAAAAAAAGAATGGACAGGAGCACAGCAGCTGCTTTTCTGTTCATATTCTGCACAATGCAACATGCTTACACACAAAGACTGCTGCTTATTATTACAGCCTACTTCCAGAAGGTAGATTTTGATTTCCAAAACCAAATATGTTATTACAGATGTGGCTGTTATCAGCATGGCGACACACGTTGATGCCGTACACTGAGAAACCAAACCCATGTTTGTCACAGAAGCACTTAATACCATTCTGTAAACATATATTTATCATTATAACAGGTTTTATAACGAGGGAATAGAGTTTACTTGTTGTATAAGCTACCAAATGTTATCTCTTTATGATGAAAACATGTGCCTCGTAATGAGAACATAAACTTTTTTTTTTGTCAGTTATGCTTCATCCAACCAATAAAGAAAACATTTGACAGGTAAGATCATCTCTGGTTTGCTGTCTTTAGCTGCTAAATTTTCCACTTCAACAGATAAACAACAGATATCCTGGAGGCCCGTCGTGCTGAGCGGTGAACTCTCACCTTCGGGGCTCCGACGGCTTTGGACTGGGCGTCCTGCAGCGTCTCAAGGGCCAAGGTGAAGTCCTGGTTCAGGACAGTCACTCCGCTGCAGCGCAGATCCTCCTCCTGCCGGCCACCACTGCACACAGGAAGGAACTCAAAAGAGGGGAACTAAAACATTGCATATGTTTTAAATTTGGACTGAATCTAACAATTACTGTCTGTTACGTGCTGAAGTACTCTTTGATTGACAGCAGTGATTTCCTTCAGTCGTCATCACCTTAAAAGTTCCAGCGAACTAGCTATTTTCTTAAAACCTCGTTTTGTAACATACATTAAAAGTAAAGAGGACCCAATACGTTGCTTTGTGGGACTCCACTTACAGTAATTTATATTTTAAGGATCCAACAGATGTTAGCTTTTGGCAGCAAACTATAAAATGCCCACCAGAATCTCTCAAAGCCCAACATGTTGGATTCAGATTTTATCTGAGCAACGGTCTGAAACCCCAAGTATTCAGTTTATAAACATTAGAAAGAAGGAAAGCATCAAATATTCATGTGAGAATCTTTAACAAGTATATGGAATTCTTTGTTTTGATTAAAAGAAAAATTTAAATAAGATCACAAACAGCCTCAAAAATGATTAAAGAGCTGTGTGAACACCTGTAACAGTCTGAACAAAGACTGACAGTATTTACTGTTTCAGTGGGAATTTTTTTTTTAATGGGTGTAACTCGTGTTCATGCACAGATTAACTTTTTTTTAATTATTATTATTTGGGGCCGATGATGATGAGGAAGTAAGAAAAAAAAAAAAAGCAATAGCAATATATTGACCAAAATGTGACAAAGATAGAAATGGAGGCAGGATATTTACAGTTTAAGAATACATTTTTCCAAAATTGCATCTCTGGAAAGCTAATAATTATAAAAACTAAATAAAAAAAACCCCACCAAATTCTAAATTACTGCAAGCATCTTTTCTGCATTAAAGTTTGTATAACAAAAAAAAAAAAGGTTTGATATCAGACAAGAAATGAATGCCAATATGGCTGCGTCTCTATTAAAAAAGTGCTGTTGTTGGTCTTCAGTCCTACCAGGTGTGGATCAGCCTCCTGCAGGCAGCTCGACCGGCCTCAGCCAGCAGAGCACTCAGATCCCCCAACACGAAGCCCTGCAGAGGACACGGAGGAGGGCAAGAATGAAGGAACTCACTGCTGATAACTTTCATCCAAAAGAAAAGATGTTTTGTAGTTTTGTTGTGTGTTTGCTGAGGAGATTTTTGTTGTTTTCTGTGTTTAATACTTCCGACTTTATTTTGGGCCAATCGTTGAAGATCTACAATTTGTGTCATTATCATGTTGCACTTGTTTACTTAATCTGTTGTTTTAAATTCCTAATGTTGTCAGAAATGACAGCAACAGGTGCGAGTAAATAAAAACTGGTTCGATAGGACGTGTGTGGATAAATTATTAATATGGCAAACTGTCGATGAAGGAAATTGTTGTTTCTAGATTTGCTTCTAGAGTTTGGTCTCAACATATCGAAGATTTATTATTGTACAGCTTTACGGTTTTCCTTTTTGAGTTTTATGCGTGTTTCAGCAGATTTCACCTAAGTGGGGATCAATTCTTCATTAAACCACAGAACCTTCTGCCTTCTTGGTGTAAAAAACTTTCTGATCAGGACCAACAGTTTAGTTTTGTGTCCCAGATGAAGGATCAGACTGTCGGTCGGTCACCAGAATCACGACGTACCGCGGTGAGTTTGGAGAGTCTCTCCAGGCTGACATCTCTCCCCAGCTGAAGGTCTCGACTCAGGCTGACCAGCATGGAGCCCCGCTGCTCCTCTGTGGGGCTCTCTATCGCCACCTGATGGACGTACGCCCCCACGACACCCGCAGACAGATCCCGAGGTGTGCAGACCGTGGCCACCACCACCACACTGAGACACACACACACACACACACACACACACACACACACACACACACACACACACACACACACACACACACACACACACACACACACACACACACACACACACACACACACGTTACATTTCCTCCTGACTGTAATGCCTTCAGGTACAAGTGTTGGTTTCATTATAAACACTGCAGCTCAGTCTAATTCAAAATGAACATATTTTTCCTAAAACAATACAATGCTGTCTTTAGTCTATTTAAAATGAAATATGGGTTTACAAGATTGGAAAATCATCACATTCTGTTATATTTACATTTTACACAACAGGCCAACCTTTTTTTCAGAAAAATGAGGCCGATGCAAAAGTGCCTTCAGCTGCAATACCAGCGAGTGCCACTGGAGGTCGGCTCCAAAAAGCCTCCGGCTCCATAGACTCCCATTCAACTTCTCTCATCAAATCCAAAGTGAATAAAATGTGTCCATCAGTTATCTCGGTGTTGTTAGCTAAAGTCACTCCTTCTTATTAGTTTTCTGGAGGTCCATCTGAAAATAATCCCTCATTCATTAGAAAAGAAGATTCAAGAAGACCTGTTTTTGGGGGCGTGTCTGTTTGATTGACAGGTGAGAACAAGAAGAAGAGGAATTAAAAGGAAGCGTACTCATTCCAAATTGCATCCTTTCTCTTTTTACATGAAATGTTGCGCTATGGATGACAAAGTAGGTCAAAGTTCAAGACAAATTTTTATGATGAAGTATGTCCCAATTGTAAACATAGTACATGCAACAGTAGATACTTTTTAAGGGTAGCTGTGGTCTGTACTAAAAGTAAAAAGAAATAGTGTGCGATTCGGAATGTGTGTCGGTCTCCATGAAAAGCCAGATCAGTGTTATTGGATGAGGGTTAGGGGCGGTTACTGACCCGGTGGTGGCGCTGCTGAGCAGCTGGCAGAGTGTCGCCTGCAGCCGGCCGTCGTCCTCGGCGGCCCCTCGAGGTCGGAGCAGGAGCTGCAGGTTCCTGAGCAGCAGGATGCACGGCTGCAGGGCGTCGGCCCGCTGAAACACCGACGTCAGCTTCACCTCGGAGGCTGCGGGAGTGTCGGCGCACAAGTTCACACACTCCACCTGCACACAGGAACTGTTACTGCCACAAGACAAGCCAAACCCTAAAACACACGGGTGGAGAACATGTCATGAGAACTCTGCAGTATATTTATGCAGATGTAATTTCATCCACCTGATGATTTGATATACGTTTAACAGCCGTCGTACCTTCAGCAGGTGGAGGTTCATTCTACGACTCGCCGCTCTGACCGCGGTCGTCTTTCCGCTTCCTGCAGCACCGTGGAGGAGGACAGTGCATCCAGACAGAGAGCTGCTACAACCAGACACAACACTGACATCAGCAATCACATGACCATGTGTCATCACACCTCTGTGTTACAGGTTTATGATAGCAGGACGGTCAGATCTTATTGTAGATTTATTGTTTTTCACTGCTTCCTGTTGTAGATCTGTGAGGACGGGGGAGTTACCTGTGCTGCAGGTGAGGCAGGATGCTGCTGATTATGAGCTCGATGGTCTTGTTGAGGCCCGGAGGAGACAAACTACTCCACAGAGACGCTCCCTCCACAGAGCAGGAGGGGACGGGGCTGTTGGTGGAGGCTCCCTGAGGAGACCAATAAACAACAGGGACCGAATAATCACAATAAGATCACAGTCTTATTTCAGGATTATATACTTTGTCATTTTCATGGGTCAATAATTCTGACATGTTTGCATTAGTGGGCATAGAAAAATTCAATGAAAAAAAACCACTCCTAATTTCTCTCTAAGCAGCATCAACAGTCCCAGATACCTGGTCAAACCCACAAAGAAATACAAAATGACCACCAAGAGATTAAAAACTACCACAAAGAAATTAGAAACGACCACCAAGAGATTAAAAACTATCACAAAGAGATTAGAAACGACCACCAAGAGATTAAAAACTACCACAAAGAGATTAGAAACGACCACCAAGAGATTAAAAACTACCACAAAGAGATTAGAAACGACCACCAAGAGATAAAAAAAAAACTACCACAAAGAGATTTAAAAATGACCACGAAGAGATTAGAAACGACCATGAAGAAATTAGAAACGACCACGAAGAGATTAAAAACGACCACGAAGAGGATGATGGCAGGATGAACCAATTACAAAATAAAAAACTGTTAGTTGAGGGCAGAGGTCAAAGTTCACCATGTAGAGTGAAGTGTGTTGTCGGTCGGCCAGATGAGCTGCTCCTGCTCCTCCTTCTTCTCCTTCTTCTCTCTCTGCTGACTGACACACCTTCTGCACTCTGAAGTACAGCACTGGACATCTGAGAAAGGTCAAAGGTCACACAGACTCATCACTGAGCAGCATGAGAACTTTAATCATTTACAGTGAATTTAGCACAAGTGTGACTTTTTAAAGCTGTGGAAAGAAATTACTTAATTATCTGTAATTACAGATAACAGACAACGGTTAATAATCTTAATTATCTATAATTACAGATAACGGTTAATAATCTTAATTATCTGTAATTACAGATAACGGTTAATAATCTTAATTATATATAATTACAGATAACAGATAACGGTTAATAATCTTAATTATCTATAATTATAGATAACGGTTAATAATCTTAATTATATATAATTACAGATAACGGTTAATAATCTTAATTATATATAATTACAGATAACAGATAACGGCTAATAATCTTAATTATCTGTAATTACAGATAACAGACAACGGTTAATAATCTTAATTATCTATAATTACAGATAACGGTTAATAATCTTAATTATATATAATTACAGATAACAGTTAATAATCTTAATTATCTATAATTACAGATAACAGATAACGGTTAATAATCTTAATTATCTATAATTACAGATAACGGTTAATAATCTTAATTATCTATAATTATAGATAACGGTTAATAATCTTAATTATATATAATTACAGATAACGGTTAATAATCTTAATTATATATAATTACAGATAACAGATAACGGTTAATAATCTTAATTATCTATAATTATAGATAACAGATAACGTTAATAATCTTAATTATCTATAATTACAGATAATGGCTAATAATCTTAATTATCTATAATTACAGATAACATAACAGTTCATCTTAATTTTCTATAATTGCAGATAATGGTTAATAATCTTAATTATTGTGTTTTATGTAGAAATCAAACACAATGTGTTTGTATCAAAGAGTAGATTGAAGCCCATTGGTTCCTACTGAAGATGTAAATCTCTAAAAACACGTCACAGATATAAAGTACATTTTTTTTAAAGGTTTATTAATTTCCTGAAACGGCCACTGTAGTATTTGTTTTAATCCCACAGAGAAATAAACAGGAAGTAGTTAGTTGGGGACTATTTTCCGCGGCGGATTGACCTCGTCTGCTTCTCTGGGGAGAGTTTAGGAGCAGGAGGACAAAATGAAGCTCAGTATGTGATGAAGGAACGTGTCCCAGTTCAGCAGCTCCTCCCTCAACTGGTTCTGGAGCTCCGTGAGGCTCCGACGGATAAAATACACAATGTTAGTGAACTGTGTGTCTGTGTGTGTGTGTGTGTGTGTGTGTGTGTGTGTGTGTGTGTGTGTGTGTGTGTGTGTGTGTGTGTGTGTGTGTGTGTGTGTGTGTGTGTGTGTGTGTGTGTGTGTGTGTGTGTGTGTGTGTGTGTGTGTTACCTGCGGATGCCCTCTGAGTTGTTCTCCAGCAGATCTGGATGGTTCCCAGCAGGAAGTGTGAGGACGTCTCCCTGAGCAACCAGTCTGTGGTGAGAAAGAAGGAACCGGTTGAAGTTAAAACATTTCAACTGGAACATTTGAATATGTGAAGCTGTGACTCGGAGAGCACCGGCTGACCTGGGAATGCCGAAGTGTTCGGCGAGCAGGTTGTCGTAGCAACCGAGGTTTTTGTAGAGCGGGGAGACGACCGGCTGGATGTGAAGCTTCGTGGCGAACGGTGGAGACGCCGAGCGACAGAAAGTGTCGGAGCGACGGCCGCCGGGCTCCGGAGGAGACGGAGTCCACCGCTGAGACAAAACAACCACAGAAAAATACATTTTGGAAACGGGTTTGTAATTGTTGTTACATAAAATAATGTTTGTAGCTGATTTTAATCTCTTCTCATCATTTTCTGTCGACTTATTTCTCTTTGTGGTCGTTTCGTGTCTCATTTTGTTTCTCCGTCTGAGACGTTTTCCTGGTGAACATCAGGACAGATGGACGAGTTCATCCGTTCAGTCTGCTGACTCAATGTTCAAATTAATAACATCTAGTAAAAGAGTCTCTATTCAGGTTTCTGTTATGACAACGAGTTTCTGGAGGGAATGTGGGACTGTACAGGTGTGTGTGTGTGTGTGTGTGTGTGTGTGTCCGTACAGGTGTGTGTGAGTGTGTCCATACAGGTGTGTGTGTGTGTGTGTGTGTGTGTGTGTGTGTGTGTGTGTGTGTGTGTGTGAGTGTGTCCATACAGGTGTGTGTGTGTGTGTGTGTGTGTGTGTGTGTACAGGTGTGTGTGTGTGTGTGTCCATACAGGTGTGTGTGTGTGTGTGTGTCCATACAGGTGTGTGTGTGTGTGTGTGTGTGTGTCCATACAGGTGTGTGTGTGTGTGTGTGTGTGTGTACAGGTGTGTGTGTGTGTGTGTGTCCATACAGGTGTGTGTGTGTGTGTGTCCATACAGGTGTGTGTGTGTGTCCATACAGGTGTGTGTGTGTGTGTGTGTGTCCATACAGGTGTGTGTGTGTCCAGTGAATCACAGAGTGAACACACCTTCATCCTCAGCGAGCAGCTGTTCACAGGGATCACTTCTCCTTCAGTCATGTTGAACCACAGAGTCGTTGAAATGAAACCCACGTCCTCGTGGATCAGCGGTTCTGGGCCCGGTGGCCGGTCCACCACCACCACCGACACCAGCCGCTCCCCGACATCCGTCTCCCCCGCCGCCGGTCTGGAGGATCCGCCCGGCCTCCACAGCCTCACCCACTCCTGGTTGAACAGCCCGAGTCTGAGGAGCAGCGGCTTGCTCAAAAACACGCAGCTGTCCACGTCCACCGCTTGACCTCTGACCCCGAGCCACCGCCGCGTGTCCGCGACCCGGACGTCCACCCGGCACTCCAGGGCCCGCAGGACGCCCGAGAACCCCGAGCTCAGCAGCCTCCTGTTGTCCAGCAGAGACCGTCCGCCGCCGAGGCCGTCGGCGTAGTGAGCGAAGTCGGAGACGCAAAGTCTGAGCGGTCTGCCGGGCGCGGGGAAGCCGGGCGGGTCCGCCGGGTCCGAGCAGTCCGTCAGAACCAGAGAGGTGACGGCCGTGATCCTGCCCTGAGTCACAGGACTGCACTCCAACACCAGCAGCTCCGACAGCTGCTGCTGCACCTGAATGCACCAGGAGAAAATCACTGAGCAGGAAATGGGACAAACGTTTGGGTTCTGCAGGAAACTGTAGTGTGAAGGTGTTTCTGTGTCCACCAATAGAAACTCTCTCTCATCGTAAGTCCCGCCCACTACATCCAACTCACCTTGTGGCGTTTGACTTGAACGCAAAGGTTTTCAATTTGCAGACAAAAAAAAAATCTAGTTTCATAAGCAAAATCAAACCTAACAAAACTGTGAAAGAAAATGTATTTGCAATGCAATAACTTTATTCTCAGTTTATATATTTTATAATTAAACTCAATTTTTGATTGTATAATAAAGACACAGAAATACCTTCATAGTACAGCAGCAACTATTAGTTTAACGGTGGAGAATTAAGAGTCAACTGTTGTGAAAATTGATTTGAGTAACTGAAATGCAAAAACTGCTGCAGGCTCAGTTTGACAAACAAAAAGACATTTTCAGACATCAATCTGCATTCAGTGAATCTGTGTTTATTTGAGGACTTTCTTCTTCCATCCTTCTGAGCCACAGGTCCACTTCCACTCAGCTGCTCTGGTCCACTGAACACTGTTGGTCCAGTTGATCTAAACTACAGGAAGGAGGGATGATGTGACGCTTTACAACCATGCAATTCTTCAGCTGTGGCTGAATGTGGTTAACAGTGATGGACATCAGCAGCTGTGGTTAACAGTGATGGACATCAGCAGCTGTGGTTAACAGTGATGGACATCAGCTGCTGTGAAAGTATTGTGAGGGTGTAAAGTTGAAGAGGCCTAACGTAACGTCTCCAAACAAACAGGCTGCTTCTTCTTCTGCAGAAACATCCTCATCTAACAACTTACGTTTGCTTTCACTGGTTAAATAATGGCACCGCATCACCATACGTGCTGCCCGGTTCAGAGTAACATTCAGGGGGCAGCTGACAGCGTCTCAGAAGACATGGCGGAAGAAGAGCAGTGAAGAGGGAACGCAAAAGTGATCCTGGCCGTGGCCCCTCGGGGACTCCGTAGTGAGGCCAGTTCAAATAAAATAATAATTCATAATAAAAGTAACTCTTGGCTGTAAATCTGCTGCAGTATCAGAATACAACACCTTCTCCTGTTATTCATGTCTATGAATAAATACATGATTAAAGATCATCCTGGAGAAGGTTTCCTGTTATTAAGAACCAGCGTCATAATATCACCAAACAACAGCTGATCAGTTGCTCTTCTGTGTTCAGTCCCACCTGTCCCGGGTCCTCTCCGAGCAGCGGGTGTCGGGGCAGCAGCAGCGGGTCTCCCCGCCGGGCCAGCAGCCACCGCCCCGGCCGGCAGAGCTCCAGCAGCCCGCCGGTGAAGCGCTCCGCTCCGGCGAGGCGGAGGCTCTGCCTGCTGCGGGCTCCCAGCACCACTCTGGCCAGGCTGACTGGCTCCAGAGCCCGGACGGTTCCGATGCATCCGAGCTCTTGGAGCCCGTGGTGCCGCTGGAAGAACCGGCTGGTGAACAGTCGGACCCGGCGGCCGGAGCCTCCTCCGGGGCGGTTCTCTAAGCCGAAGCCCGCCGCCTCCTCCTCGACTGTCGGGTGAACGCGTAGTAAAATGCCCGTGCTGTCGGCGTCCTGCAGCCGCTGCGGGGTGAAGAGGACGGTCGGCGGGTCCGTGTCATTCTGGAAGACTGCGTCCAGGTCAGAGTTCAGGAGTAAAACGTCCAGCGGACTCAGGTGTGACGGGAAACTCTCCAGACAGCTCAACTCCACCTGCACCGACATCTTTCATCTTCTTCGCCGCCCCTGCTGCGCTTTGGTTCCTCAGCCTGTCATTACCGCCACCTAGTGGAGAAGTAGAGGAACTGCAACAGGACAGGCAAATCCAGCCTCTGTGGTTTATCTTTTTAGTTCGATATATTTGTTGAGATTAATTTTCGTCGTTGCAACATAAGTGCTTGTTGACGATCAAAGTTTGCTTTTATTTCAATATTTTTTTGATTTCTCCAGAGATTGTTTTTCCAACCAATCATTATTCACAGAAATGTGAGAAAGACACTAACTAATGTTCCCTTTGTAGCAGGAGTTGAGAGAAATACTTGTTTACCTGTAATCTGGTATTGCCTGCATGCAAAACGACTGAGGAGTAAAATGTCACCATTTATTAACTGTATTTACATTAAAGTGGAAACATGTACTGAATTGTTCCACCTCTTAGAACAGGAATCACTTTGTCAATATTTAGCTGCTTCAGCATATTCATCTATTATTTGTCAAGTAAACATTCTGTCATTCATCGAGGTGTGTGTTCTGAAATTTATTATTATACTAGAAGGCATCTTTATTGGTCTTTTTTACTACTTTGTTTGACAGAATGAAGCAGACCAGTCTTCCCTCAGATATTGTGGAATAATGCACACATTATCAAGAATTTGCTACCAGTTGAAAACTTTAAATAACAGTGTCATGTTGTTTTGCTTTTATACTGTCTACTGAGTTGTGGATGCCATTTAGCATCCTTTTTATTTTAAACATTTTTTTTCTAAATTATGTGTTATTTCGTCTTCGTTGTTTTGTTTTTTTCATCCTTTTCTGAGTTTCTTTCCTTGGTACTTATAGTGACGTTAGAAATTCTCCAGAGAGAGATCGTTGAATAAAAGCGGAGTAGTGTTGGTATATCTTCTGTTATTTACGATTGAACGAGTGTTTAACAATTCAAGTACACTTATTTGAATTACTTGCAATATACAAGTGCGTGTTTGAAATCTGTCGTTCTGCAACTTACTGGCAATGACTGTAACATTTGAATGCATCACCAGCTTTGATTATTTTACCCATAGTTGAATCTGTTTATTCTCTGTTTAATACACACAATCAACATTTTAGAAACCGCTGCTGCTTCCTCTGATGCTGCAGTTAAAAAAAAAAACACCTTTAGTTTGGCGGCCCCTCCTTCTCCACTGCTCACACATTCACCTTCGAGTTTGAAGTGTCCATCGCTCCATACTCAGTTTGACCCCTTTGCGTACATCATCTGGGCACTCGTAGTGCGCTGCATGAACCCATACTTAAAATAGTGAGTGTTGGTATGTCACAGAGAGAGAGTCCTGAAGGCAGTTCGCTCGGAGTGTCTGGTTTTGTGTAACTTTGGTGTTTGTTCAGATCTGAACTGATGCGTTAAAACACAACTAGTTCTGTAAAATAAATTAGCGTCATCGTCAAAGGATTCTGGTGTCTTTGAAGAGAGCATGGATGTAATGGCGCGGTCACTCCGACGGCAAGGTAACGCACTGAAAATATTCTAAATATAGCATCAACTTTAGGTGTTTCAGGTGGGCCCTTATTTTATAGCCTGGCCGGCTCGTATTATTGTTTGCACAGCCGCTCTGACGGACGGACCAATCAGAGACCAGTATCAGTGGTTAACTGCGTCGGTCCCGCCCCTCCTTCACTGTGATGGGACGGCCGGTGACAATTGACGAGGGCAACTCTTTGTGACCGGAAAAAAACGCTGACCGTTCAGCGCTCAGTGCAAAATAAACACTCAGCTGCTCTCAGGTAAAAGCACTGTTTTTGGACCCGGTAGGTCGCTGCAGCGGTGGCAGAGTGTCGGCCGGTCTCGGTGCAAGCCGATTGGTTAAGATTAACCGGAGGTCGACGCCCAGTAGGAGGGAGCGTCTGCAAACGATTCTCTATGGGGGGGACCAGACTCATATAATCTCCGCGAAAAGAATGACAAGACGCCCTTCCACATGACCAAGACTTTACTTCACAGCTCAGTGCCCAGAGACCCTGTACAAACACAACAAGGGCTCCAACAACCAGCACACCTTTGCACCGTCAGCAGAATCCAAGAAGCTATAACGCCCTCCCATTGTTAAACCCTGTTTTTCTCATGCGTTAAAAAACAGGCGCAGTGCCAACACATTGGAACAGAAGGTTAAAGACTTAATTTACACTTTGCTCGGCAAGATAAAAAATAAAGATGTCTTTATGGGAAATGATTCTATTATATACAATTTAGAACATAAACAAAATAAAAACACCCAGAAAATAGAATAAAGTAAAGCATGCCCATTGTCACACCATGAGGAGGGGACCATTCTGGGTTCACATCCAACTCTTCTCTTCATCCAAGGCCATAATGATTACAGGATATATTCTGGTATCTCTTATCATATTTAACATAT
Source organism: Brachyistius frenatus (assembly GCF_029030835.1). Lineage (NCBI taxonomy): Eukaryota > Metazoa > Chordata > Actinopteri > Embiotocidae > Brachyistius > Brachyistius frenatus. The sequence continues at coordinate 308,153 of NW_027210868.1, forward strand.
TTCGGGCATTCAAACAAGGTCAATTCAATCCTTTTTTTTGTTTTTTTTGTTTTTTGTTGGGGCAAATAGGAAGGGGAGAACTATATTGAATAATTTAAAGCACAGATTTTTGTACATGTTGTTTTCCCTCTACAGATTCAGCATATTTGTGATATACAGTACTTTACCATGCAATGTGGACCAAGCGGACTCTTGTCAATAGAAGAGCAGTATAGCTGTGGGGAGCTGGGAGTACTGTGATAAGTGTGAGGACCTGACACCGGACCCGCTGGAGGCCACGATTCTCAGAAAGCGGTTTAAATTGGGGATTGACCCGGGGGGGGGGGGGGGGGGGGGCAGCAGACGCATCCATAGCACCGTGGCTCGGTCGAGATTACTGGAAGCCCATGAAGACAGTTCAGTTAGCTGTCCGTGGAAAAAACAAGATGTCTGTGTACATGAGATGAATCGAAGGAGGTCATCGTAACATCACAGTCTTGTATGGAATAAGGTGAGAACCTTTGAGGCGTAGCTTGTCTGAAGACTCATTAAACACAAACATTGTCCCAGAGATGAGTCTCTTTGTATTATCTAGCGGGCGCCGCCTTCTCCCTGGCGTTCACCTTCCCTTTGGCCGCACTGCTTGGTTTGGGCCTCACCCTGGTAGGGGGGGCGGCGCCAGACGAGGGCTGCACGGTGGCTTCCTGCGAGGCGCTGCGCCGCATGGTGGTTGCAGTCCTGGGTGGTAGCATGGGGACGGTCGGGGCTCGAACCGAGAGGGGCTGCCTGGACGGGCATACTCTCTGAGGGGAGGGGCTGTCAGTCCGAGAGTGGGTGGAGCTAAGGCTGCGTCGGGTTCCAAACAGGACTCGTAGGGGCATTCGAGGACTGCCAGACGGGGCGGGGGCAGCCGAGGGACGGGGACAGGAGGAGGAGGAGGACCTGGGGGGGACGGCCTTGGATTTCCGTTGGCTGCTGAGTGTGCTGAGTCCAATTTTCTGATTCCTGTGGACAAACGGGGACATTGAACGTGTTATTTCTTAACAAAAACATTTCATCAGCCTGCTTCAGAGGGGAATCCTGAGTACAGTTAAAGGAGGAAAGTCATTCATACCCGTTAATGATGGATGATGGTCCTTTGGTAGAGCTGGAGTCTGGCAGGGAGAGAGGAGAAGCAGCAGCAGGAACCCCCCGTGAAGGCCTCTTTACGGGGGTCACGGGCCTGGGGATTTTGCTCCTGCACTCCTTGGAGCCTTGCTCTTCAGTCGGTTTGAGACGGGAACTCTTCCTGGACTCGTCTGAGGTATGCGTGTCCTCCTCTGAGCCGGTGGTGGACAGAGTCTCAGACACCCTCCGAAGCTCATCGTCCCCAGAGGACAAGGATGACGACGTCCCCGAGAGCATCCTCCTCCTCATCCAGCGGTCCTGTTGCTTCTGCACGAGCAGGCGGGCCAAGTCGAGCTGCCTGGCCCGCTGCCGAAGCTGCGCTCGAGCCGAGACGGAAGAGGACTGCTCCGAGCCAGAGTCCTCTTCAGAGATGAGCACTGGGATTCGGCTTCGGATTCTCGGCTTAATCGCAGCCGGTGGTTCTGATCCAGCTGTCTGAAGCTCGGCAGCTTCCTCAGTGGGTGATTGCTGTTTCTTAGGTTCCTGTGACTGGTCTTCATGGTCGTGAACTGGTGACGTGGTTTCTGGCACCGGCTCCAAAGACTGGGAGAGCACAGCCGACGAACCGTTCTCAGTCTCGGGTTGTTTTCCAGCCGGTACGGTCGGGTCCGGTGCGGGCTCCTCCGGAGACTCTTTCGCCACCGGTGCTCCGTCCTGCTCCGGAGTCTCCACCTCCACAGCTGGTTCCTTCATGATGGAGAGGACTTCCCGGTCACTGTCCCTGGCAGAGTGACCGTTGGAAGACATAACATTGAGGTGCGATGTCTCAGCGATATGGATGAAAGTGCGCTCGACTTTGGTGAAGGGAGGTGATGCCGGAGCGATGGGAGTGGAAGGCCTCAGGTCGGACCGGAGCGCCGGGGACAGGCGGCCGGTCTCTGGGGCTTCAAGCTGAAGTGCTTCCCCGACCAAGAGGCGGTCATTACGAGAAGTGAGAGCGGACGGCGTGGCCAACTCGCTCTCCAGAACATGGTCACCGCCACAGGGAGACTTGCGAGTGTCTCCCGGCGAGAACAGGACGAGGGTTTTGGATGCGTCCTCCAAGTCGGGGTCCGCGTCGGCGGCCGAGGCGTGCTCCCTCGTCCCCCGCTGGTCCTCGGCCATGAGAGTGGAGTGAGCGGCGTCCTGGCTGCGTTCGGTGCTCTTCTGACTGGCCTCGCTGTTGGACTCGCTCTTCGTGACGTCGTCGTCCTTCGGCCCCGGAGGTTCTGGGACTTCTTCCTCCGCCGTGGCAAAGCTCCGGCGCTGAGGCAAGGTACCGGTCAGGATGACGGTGAGGAAGTCCGCCCGCTTGGCCTGCAGCTGAGGAAGGATGTGGAAGTGCTCCTTCTCATCCCCCTGGCCCTTCGTCCGATAGTCTGGGGAGGACGGAGACGGGGCGCTCTGCTCCGTGGGCGACAACACCTGGAAACAATGCAACAAGAATATTTAATACAACCGAGTCCACATGAACTTAAACATCATGGAAAAAGGGTTCTGATGAGTTCTTGAGTTTGGAGTTTTATTCAACTCGCAGGCTTGAAGATGACGTCTTTTTTGTGTGTTTTAAACCATATTTTGACAAGAAAAGAGAGGAACCAGTGTTTCAGAGGAAGGTGCATCCGACGACCACATTCCCAATAAGAGAAACCGCAGGAATTGAAATATTTGCCCCCAAATCCATTTTAATGTCATTTTGGTTGTACACAAGCTTTTCAAGATTGTCTAGATTACATACATTAATATAAAAGGCACAAAAAAATGCATTGCAGAGTTTTGTCCTTAGACAGCACGCAGTCTGATATCAGGTGATTTTTCAAGTGTATCCCTTCATAAAGATTTAACATACAGCCTGTACATACCTACTGAACCCTGCTAATGTCATGCTATTAGAGATTAACTGCAAACCTAATTACTTTCAACATTTCTGTATATATGTACACAATTAATCATTTGGATTTACAAAAAGTTTAAAATACATGCTTTACCTGTAAATTATACAAGCAGTACTGTACAATCATATAGTGATAGAAAAGAAAAGCTTACATGTATTATACACTTGAAATACACTCACGGATCGTCACACTGAACAGACACGGCGAGCTTCTCAGTCCTCTTTCACTTCGACAACAGAAAACTCTGCTTTTATTTTATTGCAAAAAACTTTGAAGGAATATTCAGATGTCTTGAGAATTTTTGTTGTTGTTGTTTGTCACCAGAGTCACATGAGAACTGTAGCCTAGCTTAGCACAAAGACTGGAAGTGCGTGTTTAAAGAGCAGATGTAGAAAAACAGTTTCAAAGGTTCCCTTTGGTCTATAAAGAAACACACAAGACTCGACTACCAGAGCTCAATAAATCAAAGCTAACTTTACCATCAAATCCACGACAGCTCAAAGTCAGGTTTACATGTTGTGAGTCGTTTATTACCGGCTGCAGAGATAGAAATGAACAAATTAAAATAAGAGTCTGTGTTTTAGCATCAGGTAACTTTGGAGCTATTTGATGACCAATACGTTTACAGAGTTCCTAGATTGCCTCGGTCCGCCTGTGTTCCTGACATTCGTAATGGGAACATGACCAGAGGCCCCGTGTTTCCCGGTTGTGAATGTGCTCTCCGAGGGTCCTGAGTGTTTCTGCGGTCTTATGTTCCCCATCGGCCGGCAGCTTCACTTTACTTCTCTGTGAATAACAGTCTGGTGACTCGGCTCGTATTAGCGTTTGCAGCCGCTCTGAAGGGCCGACCAATCAGAGAGCAGTATCGGTGGTTAACCGTGTTTGTTGCCGCGCCTCCTTCGCTGTGATTGGACGGCCGGTGACAGCGACGAGCGCAGCTCTCCGGTGACCGGAAAAAAAACGCTGAACGCAGAATAAACACGCAGCACCTCGTCACGCTGCTGCCATTCATTCAAATTCACTGGTTTACGCCGTGCTCGGGAAAAAACCCCGTTGGCGGACACGGTAGGTAGCTGCAGTGCTGGCAGAGTATCGGCTTATTTCGACGGTGCTGACTGGTTAAAATTAAGCCGAGGTCTACACCCAGTAGGAACGAACACAGCTCTGTATAGCACATAATGGGAACCTGAGAAAGATGTTCTCCAGCTCCCAGTGGTTGAGAGCTGAGCTAGCAGCTTCCCGCTGCTTCCAGTCTTGGTGCTAATGACGACTCTACGTACATCTCCGTGGAGACACACAGAGGTCACTCATCCTCGGCGGGAGAAGACAACACGTTTCAGCCTAAAACAAAAGGATTTCTGATAATATCTGAATGTCCCTTTGAGAATCAGTGAAATAAGAAGTGATTTTTGTGACATCTGTGTCTGATAAGGTCCTCGATGATCTGATGAACAAACGGATGAATGTGGCATACGAGTAAAAACAAAACCCAGAAGTTCTCACCTCTAAAGACAAACCCTTCTCTCTACAGACACGTTTTCTGTACAATATCACCCTGTTATTCCATAAAGATGAACACAAACATGTCAACTATGTCATAGAGTTTACGTCTGGGAGGAGCATAATACAGGTGAGTTTTTACATTGCAATGATTCTAGTGTTTATGAGGTATAAATGTTTTGTGGCAAAAATATTTTTTAACAGTTTCGGCTGAATTCCCCAAATGGCTTCAAATGTGCAGTAAATTTCTTGTTATTAAAACGTGATGTTTTCCATTAATAAACCTTTAAAATGTATATTTTACCACTACTGCTGACACCCATCACATCTTCAGACTGCACTTCCACAAATCAGGAGGATTTCTAGAAATCACGTTAAAAGTAGCAGCAGTCTAACGAACATAACTTTCTAAACTAAATATATTTTACATGTTCTCACAGCCAAAACGAACGGGTGACATCGGCGGCAACGGGATCACTGGTCGCAATTTTGCACAAAATTAAAAGAACAGTAGGAGTCATTCTGCAAGCCTTTACTCAGAGCACCATTTTGAGCAGCAGCTTAGCCTCTGACGCCTCAGTTTGTTCGGCCGGCTTCACGCGTGTTTCCAAATGCGTCACACACGTAAAGGTTCGATGGACATGTACAGCCTCTTTTAGATCCTGGTCAGACTTTTGTTTTTCGGCCACAATTCATATCGACCAAGAGGTGAATTAAAAACACTCAAAATGCATTTTTTTTGTTTTTTTTAATGGTCCATTTACCTGCAAAAAAGCTTCAAGTCCAGTTTGAACCTGGAAGAAACTCTTCGAAGTTTAAAGTGGACCGTTTGAATGAAAACATCCAAAAACGTTTTTGTAATTGCGACAGCGTGCCTCTGCGATGAAGCTGTTGATCAAATCCTGTCGTGATTGACGGTACTTATGTCCAAAACAGCAAAAATGTGACTTAAAAATCAGTCTCATCCATCCAGAAGTGTCATCGTCAAGAACCGCCTGACTCTCCACGAATGAGAAGAGAGGCCTTCTTCTTCTGCACTAATGAACAAAACACTGGATGTGAATATAAACAGCAGAATGAAAGACGTGAGGTCAGATTATGGATTCTGTTACTAGCAGGACTTCGGCTTCTTGTCATTTCAACGTGTGCGATGGACTCGACAGCTCTGATCCGTGAGTATCTTCTCTAGTAGCGGCGTGAGTTATTTACAAAAACAAATCACAGACTTCTCTCAGAGGTGTATATTGTATGTTTTTGTTGTAATTACAGTGCAGTGCTGTTTTTAGTCATTTTACAGTCAGAGGTGCATGTCGTACAAACAGTTGATCTCATGCAAAGAGTGGTGACAGCCGGTAAACAGTCTTTTGGTGTGTTAGTATTTACCGTTATCGATACTGCTGATCACTTTTTTTTAAACTCGGGGTGTCGTCGGCATACAAAAGCACGATGAGAGCTTTCTGAAATCTGTGACTGAATGTGGCGACGCGGGACAAAACATTGACATGTATTAGTGACAATCTTGTACGGTAGGTGAATCATTTTGCTGGCGTGCAAAATAAAGTGTGGAGTTAGCAGCTAGTCCACTTCATACATTCTCTAAGTGGTTTTACTGTAACGCTGTGCTAAATATAGAACGCAGAGGCGTCCCCAACTCAGCATTGAAGCAGCATGAAAACAAACTCAAGACGTCTCACTGGTGCTGCAACGAGCCTCAGCACAGAGAACGCCTCGAATACAAGCTCAATGAAACAGCAAGCGGTGCATATTTAGTTAACGTAGCCCTTAAACACATTGAGAAAGCAACAGTTTGGCTTTCATTGCACAAAATGGCCGGCCAAGCTCGTCTCCTCTCGTCTCGTCTCGTGTGGCCGGATTTGGGATTTCTGTTCAGGAGATACGGCCTGGACTCCCAGGAAAGTCGTTTCAATGACATTCACAGCAGCATACGACATCCCACTGCTTCTGTATGATATTAGCAGCGGCCACACATTAAGTTTCACTGCTCAACACTCCAAGGCTCATCGTTCTGAGAGTATCAGACCATCGAGCCAAATCTTTTTCCACTAAAACCTTCCGTCTCTCTGGATGCAACAAACCCGGATTTTCTTAAGGACAACTTATACTGTTATTATCAAAATAAAAACGAACCATCGGCGTGTCTTGTAAAGATCTTTTGCTGCGATACGATGAAAGAGTTGAAACATAGGAAACCTTCTCAAGCCCGTCGATTCAATGTTGGTCAAAAACACCCATTGTTCCTCCTGCTATTTGATTTGATGGGTTTTGTAAAACATCTATTTCCAAGCGGACTAATGAACCAATCAATGTTCTGTTCAAAGGTCCACAGACACGATAGGCACTGATAGACAGTAATCAGAGCCAACAACAGCTATCTGTGTTGGTGAATTTAAGTATTTGCGGTGGTTGAATTTAATATGGAACTGAAACACCAAATGCGATGTAATGATATAACTTTTTAAAAAAATTTTTTTTTTTTAATAAAATCAGCCTGGCCCAAGAGCCAAACATTTATCTTCATTAAAGTCTTCCTCCCTACACAAACCAAACCACATTTTTGTCTCTGTTTGAGTTTAAGCACAAAACTTGAACTTGGATTTCGGTTAAAAAAAAAAAGAGGACTTTCATCGTCATGATACAATAATAGACACGCAGTTACGCTTTTGAAACAGTCATGTTTAGAGTTGTTTGTAACTGAACGTTTTTGAATGTTTTTGACACTGAAAAAAGTCTCCAGTATAAAACGTTTTGTTGGCCCATCCATCCCCCCTGACCTCCATCCACTTCCTTCTTTGTTCCTGTTATACTCAGTCCAGGGCAGCGGGGTGTTTCTGTTTAATGTGAGGACAGTCTTGTTTTGTGAGGAAGGCCATGGGATTTTCTTTCAGCTGTTGACCCTCCGTTTCACTCATTTTCAACCACAGTCAAATGTTCAGACAAAATTTGTATGCAGAGTCGAACCATCTTAACTTGCAAAACAACTTTGGGATTTATTGGATGTTGCTTGAAAACCAAGATGTCCCTCAACATATCAATAACTCTAAATAAACATTACTTCCACCGCCACCAAAACACAATAAAAAAATGTGATCAGATCACTTCCTACATGCCTGGTCATTGGATGTTTGCTGATTTGATTGTGTTTACTCCCGACACTTCTCCACCGGATGAATCACTAAAACACAATTTTTCCGTTTCTTGAAAACGACCAGGAACTAGCATCTTTTAAATTGTTGAGACATGACCACCCACCTGTACTGAAACCAACAACAAACACAACAATGTCCTGCTGGTTTTGTAAAGGTAAATAAAACAACGGTGAATAAAACATTGGTAAATAAAACAACGGTGAATAAAACACTGGTAAATAAAACAACGGTGAATAAAACATCGGTAAATAAAACAACGGTGACTAAAACACTGGTGGATAAAACAATGGTAAATAAAACACCGGTGAATAAAACTGCCCTGACGATATAACTGTTACTTAAATTATTATGCCTCACTGTTTGTGTAATGCAGAAAGTGGCATCGTGAAATTACAAAATCCATCTCTCTGCTCTATTAAATTAAGTTTTTTGTGTATTTTACTCCATTAATTCCTCTTCATTCCTGCTCATAATCCATTAGATCGTTTATCAGATTGAGTGCCTTCCACCCAGGCTGTCAGTTTCATTTTCTATGTATTTGTTATCATCATCTTTCCGAGTTTTCATATCTAAAATAAGTTGTTGGTTTTCAAACTCTTCTTAGTAATGAGTTTAAGGATGCTTCAAGTCTCTGAAGGTAGATTTTCTCATACAAAAGAAGTGAAAAAGGAAATCAATCTAAAAACTGAATGATTCATTTAAACATGTTCAAAGAAAACATGTAAAACACCAGAATAATTGTTTTTTTTAAAGTCTCTTTTTTTGCTATAACATCCCACAGTTCCCTTATTGCATGTGTGTTTTGCAGCCGTATAGCGAGACCCTCGGCTCGGCCCGATCTCCCTCTCTGGCCCGATCGCTTATAAAGTGCACCAGTAAAGTCCAGCGAGATAAAAGGAAGCATTATGGACGGTGATCCAAAAACATAAAGTGTCGGAGCCATGAAAACCTCACTGAAGAACACTGTGACACAGATTTCAAGAGATAATGAATCTCGCTGCCATTTAGAAAACAGACCAAACTGTTATTCTCCAGGTCAGCTGACTCAATCAGAGACAGACGGCCTTTAAAAAACTTATAAAAAACACCAAAACCTAATCAATACAAAAACCTAACTCTTCAATGCGATGAAATCCTAAAGTCTTCAACGGTTATCTTTCAGTATCTCCATCAACATAAAACAAGTCTTTTTGATTTGAGTTTGAATTATTAAATAATGAATAAATACATGTTGTCTGGAAGATCTGGATTTAATTTAAACCCAACAACCAAATGTGGTTCGTTGCATATCGGATGAAGAGACAATAAATCTCCATGCTGGATTTCTATAGATTTGACTGACTTTAGTTTGACTTAAATGATCTCTTTAGATAAAACAAAGTGCCTCTAACAGTATGAGTACTGATCTGTGTTTGATATCCTGATCTCATGATCAGGAGGCTGTGAGCAGACTGTCCGTCCAAATCCAGTTTATGTGCATATCTGACCAGAATCGGATCTCACGAAGCCAGAAATTTTACAATGTAGTTGTGACTTGGTCGGTGATTTTAGATGCATGTAAAGGAAAGAAACATGGTGGTTTGGTGGCAGAGGAAGGAAGTCCCATCTGTTGTGTTTGGACCACATTCCTCTCTACTGGAACCATCGACGGTGCAGCCGGCGCAGCTGTCAGAGGAACCGGGGAAGGATTTACCGACAGGACTTTAATGCGTGGACCAATCCACAACGTCTTCGAAGTGATGGTGATAGTTACATATGCACCATGTGGCTTTTTATGTACCGTCATTGAAATGTTCCAAAAATATATATTTTTATTAGAAATATCATTTCTATATTTCATGTTTAATCTGGTTGCTTTATTCTCAAAACTTATGAAGGAAATAGGCTGTTGGAAAATGCTAATTAGTTTCTCCAATGACGTTGCTCCATGACATTTGAAGTGACTCGGGTTTTTCTCAATGGCCCAATCGTTCACTAAGAAGTTCGCATTTATTATTGGTTGGCTTCAGATTTTTTGATATTTGGAGAAGTGAGGCGGTGTGAGCCCAGAGGAGGCAGTCAGATCAGCATTAGTACGTTGGCCTTTTGAGCAGCACCACCAGCAGCAGCTGTCTGGGTTGATGATTGCGTAACACAATCACAATCATGTTGGGCTGCAGCTCCGCTGGCAGGAACAACACAATCACATCTGCATTCATGAAATGAAACAACGCTGGCAAACATCCTCTGTCTCCAGTTTTCACGCAGCTTCATTTGTAGCTAATAAGGAAGACGTTTTCTACTTCAGGGCGAAACATCGTTACAGAAGCAAACAGTGTGATTAAGACTGAAAATAAGGATTTTCCACCCGGTTACACAGGTTGAATCATGTGATGTGTGATGCATGCAGCCAATCAGGGAATCGGATACGGACAAAACTGGATTTCAACTGAGAGTTTAAACAGCATGAGAGTCAAACGTCAGTCCGGCTGATACTTAATATATTTAATTCTAAATCCCTCACGGTGGATGTCGTTATGACTCGTCCTCTGGAGACCATGAACTAACATACTGCAGTCTGGACCATCGGTGTTCCCCTTTGACCAACATTGCCACTTTGTGTAACGGCCAAGAAACACGTTCCACGCAAGTACACAAATATAAAAGACCCGCGAGGCGCTTTGATGTAAATCTGCAACACCGTCTGAGCGCCAGGAGCACGAACGCTCTGCACTTAGAAAGCAGTTTATCACCTTCACGGTCTCAAAGCGAATCCCATTCACCCACACAGACACACACCAATGTGTGAACGTACAAAACCTGATGACTCGATGCCAACCGGCTCCACCAACTGAACCAGTCTTCTGCTGAAGCGACCGCTCCTGAGGGAGGTGATACCGGCCGGTGACAGATAACCAGAGACGTTCCATTATTAACTACACTGACAGAACAAAAGAGAAACACAACAGGTGTGTTGTGCAGCCTTTAAATATCCCACAGAAGAAGAGGAGGATTCCCGTCTCGAGTGAGTCTTTGACTGATTTTGCTAAAGTTTTGAGAGTTTTGCTGGAACCGGTCACCATGGATGATTTAGAAGAGATTTCAAAAGGAAAGGGCTCAACTTTCTCATTTCATTTTACGTCACTTTGCAGTTTTTCAGGTGAAAAAACTCACTAATGCAACACTGCATTAAATAAATTTGTCTGCATTTGGATACTTGCATGGCGCATGTTTGGCATTTAACAATTTTCTAAATAATAAAATGATGAGAAAACAAAGTGATAGTCTCATAAAGTCCTAAAATAAATCGACAAACTGATACAAGAAAAAAAAGGCTTATTTTTGTGACCAACAACAGAAAATGTTCCATTTTATATGATGGAATACGTCTTTTTTTTTTTTTTTTACATTTGCAGTCCCTTTCTAATGATAAAAATTCAATGTATAAAAACAGGTCACAAAAATGTATAGAAATCATCCTCAAACAGGTTGAGAGTGTTTTCAGAGACACTCTCCCGTCACAGTGGCCCTCAACAGCCAAATTAAAGAAATGTAACTTTCCAGGCGATAAATCTGAAATTAGTTTACTAAAATTAGCAATTGCTACACTCAGCTGATAAATAATGGATTTTTTAGGATTTACAAATTATTTGTTAATTTGTTTTGCAGAATAAAACAACTTTGATTTGTTAATTTGTTATCTAGTCTAAATTTTCCATCTGTTTACTGTCTAGTCGTAGTATTTTTTATATTTTTAATCTATTTTCTGAAAAATTATGTAAATGTATTGTTTTGATGTCCTTTAATTTATAAATACATTTTCGCGTTGTGAACTTATTACGTGAAATGTTTTCATGTTGTTTTTATAGAACTTCATTGTGATTTCACTCCCGTTTTTTTGTTTTGTGGGGAATCTTTTGCGCTACGGGGCCACCGTACTTCCTGACCCAGCAGTGTTCGTCCTAAAGATGTGATTGGAATAAAAGTCGAATCACTTTTCACACCTTCAGAAAGACTTTTTCCACACATTTCTCTCTTCACAGACAACATTTAATGAAGCGAGGCGTCGGGGTCGCGGCTTCTCTGTGGGCAGAGTCGCGTTGCGAAGCGGTGGCGGCGTATTGCTCGGTGGACACGATGATCAGACTCCAAAGTCTTGGTGCAAAAACTTGATCGCTGGGACGACCTGCATTCCTGGACGATCGCTCCTTCATTTTTAGCAGGAAAAAGCAGAAAAAAAAAAAGAAGTAAAAAAACTAAAAAGCACAAATACTGTAAAGCTTAACAGTCTGTTAGCAGCCCCGCTCCGTCTCAGGCTCCTCCTCTTCACAGGAAGCAAAGAAGTTCCCGTTTCACATTATTCCCAGCAGTCTGCCAGGTCTGTGGCGTGTGCAACATCAGGTTTGCAGGGAGGCTTTTCGGAGTTTATTGCATGGAAATTATTTCCCGTCTTCATCACTTTTCTCCACTTCTTCTGATTCTCTGCTTGAAAATTACTTGGTGGAGCTACGCGAGTGTGAGTGTGAGTGTGTGAAGCTTTTCACCAGCACAGCACTGCTGCCGTGGGCCAGTAATATGGCTTATTGTTTTCATTATCACGTGTGGTTATGATCTCAGTGTGCTCTATCTTTTTTTGTCTTTTTCATTTATGTTTACATTCATATCTGTTTGTAAATGCAGAGCTGGCCAGAAAGCATTGAATATGCCAAATATAGTGTCAAATGTTTGTTTACTTCTTTCAATCTTCTTATTTAAAGGTTGATTTTAACACATTATCAGAATATCCTGCCACCTGACTGGTGGACAGTCAACATTGGATTTTACAATTTAGGGGCACTTTAACTTCCGGGAACCATTTTTGATGTTTTACTTGAGACGAATCAAAATAAATTTCAAAGATTTTCAGATCAATCAACAATAAATAAATGCACGGTGGGTGATCTACACGGCGTGCGACCTTTATAAAGAACAGTTTGTGTGGCGGAGGGGAGGTCCAACAGGTGGTGTGACCAACCCTGCATGTGTGATGTTTGTGGATGTGTGTTATGTATCTCTATACTTCGTGTGTGTGTGTGTGTGTGTGTGTGTGTGTGTGTGTGTGTGTGTGTGTGTGTGTGTGTGTGTGTGTGTGTGTGTGTGTGTGTGTGTGTGTGTGTGTGTGTGTGTGTCAGTCGCTGCGCTCTGAGTCCGTCTCTCAGTCCACTCAGCTGTTGTTCTTGTTCATGAGCTTGGCTAACATCTGCTGCAGCTGTGTCCTCGACATGTTCAGCACTGAGTGTCTGCTTCGCGGGCTGCCGGGCGCCGGCAGAGTGCCGGCGTGCCGTCGCCGGGCCGAGGCGTTGGTGGCGGTGGCGGTGACGTGGGCGGGGCTGCTCTCGGCCGAGCGGCTCCTCTGGATGAAGCTGCCTCCTCCGTGGGGGTACTGCTCCGTCTCCAGGGTGGAGGAGGAGAAGACGTAAGAGGCCAGCCTCCGCAGCTGATTGGGTCGCGGCTGGTGCCTGTCCTCCTCCAACTGCAAACAGACCAATCAGAGAGGGGGAGGAGGGAGAGGGAGGTTAATGAGTTGAAACTGACTTCACATAATAATAAATGATGTTTTTCTACAGCTATGTCCCAACACTATGATTTGATTTCCAACCCTTGTCTCCTCCGCCTCCCTGAACAGACATTAGACAGGAGAGAGCTGATTGATGCTCTCGCACATCTAACGCCTTCAGATGTTAGGTCAAAGGTCATGAGGGGAGGAGCGTGGGAAGAGAAGCTGAGGAGTGTTGGTGTAAAACTGGAACTGTCTACAGTTACAGCTATCACATTATAGTTAGGAGCTATAAACAAGTTAGCAGGACAGATGAGCCAATAGACTTATTAGCTGTGGGTTGCCAGATTGGTCAGACTAGCATCCCTCTAGCTGGAAACATGGTGATGAAAATATTTTCCCCAACAAAAAAAAACAAAAAAAAGCACTTAAAAAGGACACAAAGTCAACAGCACGGTCACTGCACACACTGTCTCTCACTAGTCTACAACAGTCTGAGCCTGGACAGTTTGAGCTTTTGTTTTCTGAAGGAAAAATTATCATTGGAGATGCAAAAAGAAACAGGGAACACAAAATAGAGATGGAGTCATCAAGCACACAAAACACAGACACGCAAAGGGGGGAAAAAGGGGAGGAAATATGTCTGAACAGAAGGAAAAGGAAGAGGAGGAACAGAAACTGAGTGAGAGAACAGAGGTAAAGGACTATTCCTAAACTGTGCTTACCCCAAAACATCACTTTATTTCTTCTTGTGTTGTCCCAATGGCACCCTCGCTCTTTTCTCTCTCTCTTCAGGTGAGTCAAACTTGACATACTGTGTACTTTTAAAGCGATAGGTTGGGGGCAAAGGCATCAGTAGTTATGTGGAGGGGTGGGGGAGGGGGGGAGAATTGGAGAAGAGTAAAAAAGAGGATGGCAGTCCTCGATGGTTGGCGGCCGGTGAGCTCGCTTTGAGTCTAGTGGTGACAATCGGCAAAAAAACATAAAAGAAAACTGAAGAAGAGCTCCCGAAATTATCTCTAAAATCCCATATGTGCACACGTTGTTTTTGCACTGACGAGGAGTTAAACGATGAAACGTTACACTGCAGATAAAGTGGAATATCGGTGATGGTGTCATTACGTCCAGCAGCCACCAAGTATGGAGGACCAAAACTGACCTATTAGTAAATAAATAAATGAGTGCATGAATAAATCAAATGGTCACATAAATGTTTTGTTAAACTAAAAAGCAAAAATGGATAAAGAATAATAAAAAAAACAAAAAAACATCATCACACTCATGAAGAAAGTCCTGCTGAAGGAAAATAAAATAGAAATCTTTGGAGGTGAACATTCAATGTCAAATCAATGTGAAATTCAAAGATTCCACATTCATTTTCCACAAAACCAGATGTTCATAGTCAGACTCCCCAGAGGTTCAAACTGAATTGTGTGGTGACCTCCTCTCTTTCTCAGCACCGCCGTCCGACAACATGTCGCAGGAAGTACACAAGCACGTGCACAGAAACCCAAACTCTGATGTCATGAAGCGTCCTGATCACATTCCTGCTCCTCAGAGGATGAACCCCTCAGACCATCCTTCCGACGGCAGCTCTCTGTACTCTTAACCTTGTGATGAAATCATAAAATTGTTTGAATCATTTATTGAATTCTTAAAGTCATCAGGTTTGGTCCTCCATAACAAAGTGATCAACTTCAGAGGCTGCAGTTGGATTTGTTTTATAAGCAGATCTTATCATCAGAACCTCTTTATTGCGATTATAATAATAAATATATAATAGATTTTAGTGTATTTATATATATACATATATATACAGGAATTAGTGTGTTGTAAGACACTATTGATGAAAGCGTGACAGTTGTGTGTTCACGACATGAAACATTCAGTTTCTGGTTTCCAGTTTGGACTTCAGACTTTTTATTTTCAGGAGCAGTTTTCATTTTTGATGACCCGACGGATGCTAAAAGTTATTATCACAGCCGAAGCTTTTCTTTTTTTAGGAAAATAAATGTTTTGTTGTTTTGGTGAAGCACCTCTGACTGAGCCAACATGTTGAATTTTTGATGTTCTCTTCAATAAACATCAAACAATCCCGAGTTTATCTTTTATTGAAGCCGACTGATGAAATAAATTTTCGAAAGCTGATAAAAATCAGCTCAATGTTTGCAGAATAAGAATGAGAAACCTCTGACGGTCCCGTCTGCACACTGAAATGAAGGTACGTGGATTTACAGTATTAAAAAAAGAAAAGCTTTCAGGTTTCATTCGATCAGCAAACACACGTCGATGCTTTCATGAGTTCAGTGACGGACTTCACATTCACGTCTACAAACACACGAAGGAAAAACTCAATTTTTAACCTTTTTAAAACCCAAACTTTTCCTCTCAGCTTCTCGCTGATGTTGTGAATATTAAAACGAAATGGACTTTTAGGATTTGGCTGTAGATGCAATCACTTTATATTTACCCTTAATTGAACTCATCCATCCCATAAAAAAAGCAGTAAAAGATGAATTCGGTAGGTGTTGTGGAAATGTGAGTACAAGAAACGACAGCTGTCATTTTACCGAAGCACGTATTCTGTCTGAGTTTATATCTGCGACAGTTCAGAGGTTCAATCAAACACAGAGAAAATAAATCTCAAAATCACAGAAACAAATCAAACAAAGTGATCCTGACTGAAGCAGAAAGTCTGCAACACAACGAGCTACGTTCACCAGCACCTCCGACAGAGTCAACACAAACCGACCGCACGAGGGTCGTCACCCTCCGGGAGGCCGAGCAGGTTGCAATATTCATATTTCAGAATAAAAACTGAACAGGAGTGTTGGATGAGGAAGAGTTGGATTAAACCGGCTCCAACAAATCCATGAAAACTCCAGACGGCACCTCGAACACTCAAACGTGTGATTCTTTTTCGAATGAAGCGCTTGGCTCTGTGGTATTCCTCAAACTATTTGTCTTCAACACGTCATAACATTTGTCAAAATGTCAAATGGTGAAAGAAAAAAGGTTGTTTTTAATGTTTTTATTTACAAACGAGCGACCTGTCTGTAAAAACGGATGTTTTTTTTATTTATAGATGACAGTGTTGTAATATCCAGTTTGACCTGACGGTGGCAGTGTTGTCTGACTGTTACAGCCTGAACCCAAACACAATGCCAAAGAAGTTGTCTGCTCGGCTTGTTGTCACGGCGACACCGCTGCTGCAGGCTGAGACCCAGCTAGCCTGGATGTTCGCTTCTGATCAGCATCTTTGTTCGATAAACTCTTTCCTGATCTGAACTCTTCTGTTCCTCCACAAAACAACGGAGCAATGGCGTCCGTTAGCACCGACAACCGTTAGCATGTCGGCCTGTGACTCTACGAGAAGTTACAGCAGGCTATAAAGAATTGTAAAGATTCATACATCTTTTTATGATAACAAAATACATTTGTTATTGATAATGCTGCACTGTGAAGAGTTTACAAGCAGTATGAATGAAATAAACGGATTACTCTGCTTTATATAAGTATAAATACATCACGTATGTGAAAGTGTCTGAAACACACTTCAGGGTTCATGTAGGAGACTTTTCTCTGTCGTGTTGTTTATTTTACTCCTCTTGTTTATTTTTATTCAAATATATAAAGGGAGTTTCTGTTATTTTCTATTTAATTCAGAGTTTTTAAAGACTTAGAATTTGTTTTTTTGATTTTGATAGAGTTAGATACAGTTATAGATCTCACACTTTCATTCATGTTGAAGCTATAAAAATCACAAATCTGTTGTGTATCACCATGATGGAAACACAGGAGTACTATTATAGTACTACTATTATAGTACTATAATAGTACTAGAATAGTACCATAATAGTACTACTATTATAGTACTATAATAGTAATAGTACTATTATATAGTGCTACTATAGTACTATAACCAGACAAGAACGCCAATATTGTATGATTTTGCTAAATCTGGCAGTAAACTTATGTCCAAATACCTGAATTCTCACTTTCATCCTCACAGTTTAAGGAAAAATCACAGTTATGACAAAATAAAGTATGTTTCAGATAATGTTAGGCCACTAGTTTAGCCGACATCCACCCCCCACCTCCACCTCCATCTCCACCTCCACCTCCATCTCCACCTCCACCTCCACCTCCACCTCCACACCTTCACTTCCTCCGTTACTTCATACTGGGACTGGACCTGAATCAGACGGTGATTCATCCAATATGGATGTTCATCTCTGGGATACTCGGCTGTCTAAATTTCCATTCGACAACTGTTCCCAGTCCCAGAATCACAGAAGTTGTGTGTCTCTGTGTGTGTGTGTGTGTGTGTGTGTGTGTGTGTGTGTGTGTGTGTGTGTGTGTGTGTGTGTGTGTGTGTGTGTGTGTGTGTGTGTGTGTGTTGTGTGTGTGTTTTGTGTGTGTGTGTGTGTGTGTGTGTGTGTGTGTGTGTGTGTGTGTGTGTGTGTGTGTGTGTGTGTGTGTGTGTGTGTGTGTGTGTGTGTGTGTGTGTGTGTGTGTGTGTGTGTGTGTGTGTGTGTGTGTGTGTGTGTGTGTGTGTGTGTGTGTGTGTGTGTGTGTGTGTGTGTGTGTGTGTGTGTGTGTGTGTGTGTGTGTGTGTGTGTGTGTGTGTGTGTGTGTGTGTGTGTGTGTGTGTGTGTGTGTGTGTGTGTGTGTGTGTGTGTGTGTGTGTGTGTGTGTGTGTGTGTGTGTGTGTGTGTGTGTGTGTGTGTGTGTGTGTGTGTGTGTGTGTGTGTGTGTAGAGTGACACCGTGTCACTTTGACTACATAACATAAGGAAACACAGCAGAACAGGAGATGAAAACATCATCAACAGCATCACGGCTGCAGGCTGAATCGCAGCAACCAGCTGTCACAGCTGCTGTTTCTCATTCACTCCTTCAGAATAAAACAATGGCGTGAGGCAAAAGGTCATGGGACAAACCAAAGACATGGAGAACATCTCAACTCTGATCCAGCGACAAGAGGAAGACGGCAGCGTCCTTCTCACAGCTGGACGGAAAAAAACAGGCTTTCGTGCGTCACAGGCAGTCGTGGCAGAAACAAACCAGCAGAAACATTCAGGGTCCAAATGAAACTCAGCGTCACAACAGCAACTATTTATCTGACAAATGAAGTCGGTTCACTTTACCTCTGACAGTTAAAATGCACCATGCAACATCGCAGAGAGCTGATTGGTCAACTGCACATGTGGAACAAGTCATCATGACATCACACCCTGTGAGTCCCACTAAAGCTCGCTGAGAAGTTTAGTGTTTCTATGTTCTGTATTTATTCAGTTGGAGACTAGAAATCCTCTTTGTTGCTAGGGTGGTTGCTAAGGGTCGGACTACTTCCTGGAGTAGGAAACATTGCGTACGTTACATAAGAGTCTACTGACGTGCCTGATTGTTTTCCAGTTGTTAGTCATACCCCATGTGTTGCCATGGAAACAGAGATCACTATCAATATCAAAGTTTTATATTTGAGAGTGAATCGCTCCACAATATGAACACATTCAGATTAAATATTATATTTAGATGGTAACTTGTTGTATAACCACAATATTACACTCGATGGTGCTTTAACGTGATTATTGATGCCAGTGATGCGTTCAGGACCAGAAAAGTCCTCTGAGACTGAGATTAGTTGAAGTGACACCTTTTTCTTTCAGCCACACTTCTCTTTGACAGGGTTTAAAAAACATTTTGAGATGAATTAAATCCTCTCAGGCTTTGACGCCGGCTAAGACAAACATCCGTAAGCACCTTTTTCTCTGTTTTGGCCCTCGGTTCAAACTAGAAGAACATTTTCTCCCCCAAAAATGCAGCTTTTCCAAAACTCCAGAGTCGATACAGCAAATATGAAAATGTTGCAGATTGAACGGGATGAACCAGCTTTTATAACTGAGACCACAGCGATGCAGCGTTTCACTGTTTCTTCAAGAGGAAGAAGGACCGCAGCGACAATAATGATGTTGTTGCACTTATTGGTGAAGAAGTTTAGACTCCAAACTCAACTCTCACTAAAGTTGTTGTGATCTGTTTGCAATAAACAAACAATAGTGTAATATTTTATACATATCTGATTGTTTCTTCTTGTTAGCTTCAGATTGGATGGAAGCATTTTCTGAAACAAGCGGAAACACTCGTATGTTGTTTTTACACAAGAACGCCATTTTTAAAAGGTGCAGCTGACTTCGTGAGTTATTGGACGACAAGTCCAAGTGCACAAAAAAACCAAAACACAATTGTTGTATCTCTTAAATGAAGAGTGCCGGGGCACATTAGCACACAAAAAAATGAATTCATGCACCTTCAAGAAATGTTTTTTTGGTGATTTGCTGACAACTCAAAGGTTCTCTGAAGTTTCTGAACTGAGCCGACGGCTCACAGGAACATTTTCATTCAATAAAGAGCTCATAAAAGAGAGAAAATGAGCAAACTGGCCTGCAAACAGACAACCAGCAAGTTCTCAGAGTTCATCTTGAGCCTGAAGGTGTTTCATCTGCCAGAGGTCAGTGAACGCAACGACTGCATGTGACCGACATTCAGCTGCACACCAACGCCTGCAGGACGTCTTCCATCACTGCGACCGCTTTAAAGGACAAATCCAACACGTGTCCAGATGTTCAGCTCGTCTCATCTTCTAACATGTATTTAAAGTAACTTCCACACATCTGGGAACTATTCGTATCTGTGCACATTTTGCTATGTAGTGACTGTACAACTTGGTTCACGATATGTTTTTGTCCATTCGCCCTCTAATTCCTTGTAAAAATTAAAAATACTTGACTGATTGAATTCTGCATCAAAGCGTCTTCACTTTGAATCCATTGCTCGTGCTGTCCTGGTGCCGATGATAGAAAAATAGATTTTCTTTGATTAGATGTTTCTAAATGTTTTGTTCGTTTAAAATTGTATTTTGTTTTGGAAAACATAGAAACATCGAACGATGATGCATTTAAAAGGTTCGGACTTCTTTTCTCAATGAAAATTTACTCTCAACAAAATAAGCTTAAATATGATCAAATATTGGTCTCAAATATCCAAATATGAGAACCGGGCAAATCCTTACTATTAGTCACCTGAATGTGGCCAGGTTTATAGTCTACGGTTCAGTATAGATTTAGTTTTACAAGCTTGCTGTTCTCTGACAGCTCCGCTGCGGTCCGACCTGCTGAGCTGCCGCACGTTAAATCCTTCATCTCACCGGTTATGATGAGAAAGGGGGAAATGCTGCACTTTGTTTATCCTGTAAAACTGTAACTCAGCGTGGCCACTACTTTACAGGATCCTGAGTGAAGGATAAACCGACTGAAGACGGAGACGTGAAGCTGTGATCCTGCTGGATTTGTCCTTTAAGCTGCATGCTGGCGGGCAGATGAACGAGGCGTCCCGGCCGCCGCGCCTCACCGTGACGGCGACGACCGAACACGATCCGACCGGCGGCCGTCCGCTCCACTCATCCGTCCGCCAACATGCCACCAGAGAGTTGAGCTCTCCGCGACTGCTCGGCTGGATCTCTTACCGGTCTCTGAGGTCCGGTGGGTTCGGACTCCCTCCGGCGAGGGCGTCCCGACGGCAGCGAGTGACAGGGCGACTGGGCGGGGCTCCCGCCGCTCCTCCTCGACGCCTCCTCCTCCGTGAGCGTCAGCATCCCCCGGCTGCTGTCCCGGGTGTGAGTCTTTGGACGGACCACCAGCTCCCCGCCTGCAGGACAACCACACGTTCACCACAGTTAAAAGACACAACAAACTCTGAAGACAAACCTGAAGCGAACACGTTGAACTGAAGACGTGGTGGTGGTTTGTGTGATGTCCATCATATCCTGGAATATTCTGAAGGTTTGTTGTTGTTGTTGTTTTTAACCAGCATGTTTCAGGTACATTAATCATTAATTGGCGCCGTTTGATGAGCTCCTGCTTCTTCTTCTTCTTCTTGTTCTTAAGTGATGTCAGATAATAACTGTAACGACTTCGTACCGTAAGTACATCACATGAACTGTATAGCAACGTACAGCTTCGTGCTGTTTAGCGTCCATATTGAATGACGTCTTCTCTACAGAGAACCGTGGTCCACTCTGTCTGACGGGAAAACTGACGCATGTTTTTAACAATAATTTCTGCGAAATAACAAAATTATTATGACGCAGATTAACGACTAGTGTTTTAAATTATTCTAAAAGTTGATTTTCGATGTAGAATGTGAAATTTCTGTAAAATATATTACATTTGAATGAAATGTACTTACACATAACATAAACTTGTATTTTTGACCCTTTATAGGAAAGAGTTCGGGCTCCTCTGGTTTAGATGATGTTAGTTTAACAGGAACAGACTGCAAGACCTTAAAAAGCCGAGTCAGATGTTTCCAGAACAGAGAAAAGTCCAGAATAATGTTCCGTGAACTCTGCAGCTCGAGTGTTGACCAGAACCAGGAGGAGAGTTCTGCTCTGTTTACCTGTAACACACAGGAGGGACTTTAAGCTCCGCCTCCTGACATCCAAAGCTCTTAATGGGCTCGGACCGAGTCACATCTCTAACTCTGGTTCACCATGAGCCTTCAGGAACACCGAGATCATCTGCTGCTGGTTTATTGGAGGTTCTCAACAACAGACGGAAGAAATTGTTTTATATTTATATATTCATTTTATCTTTTCTTATGCATTTTGTTTTTCTATATTTTAAATGTTCCTTTATACGTGAAGCAGGTCATTTTCTTGCTGTAAAGCACTTTGAGCTGCATTTCTTGTATGAAAGGTGCTTTCAAAATCAAGTTTATTATTATTATTACCTCACTGTTTTATAAGTCTTAGCATGCTGCCGGCATGTTTTCATTGTTTGTTTGAAATGTTTTCTTAATGCTTCTTGTCTAATTGCATGTGTATATATATCCACATATCCACATATATATATATATATATGTATGTATGTATTATATATGTATGTATGTTTTTTAGCTGTATATGTCTATTTATGTTTTATGTGTCTATTTATGTTTTATGTGTCTATTTATGTTTTATATGTCTATTTATGTTTTATATGTCTATTTATGTTTTATGTGTCTATTTATGTTTTATATGTCTATTTATGTTTTATGTGTCTATTTATGTCTGTTTCTGTGTTTGTACGTTGAGAAAAAGTTACAACCGGAGTCAGATTCCTTGTATGCGTCAACATTTCTGACCAATAAAGCTGATTTTGATTCTGATTGTGATTTTCAGCAGACTGAAGATGAGTTCAGTTCATTCATGTGACCCAGTAACATCCGATAACATCACTGACAGACACATAATGTAATGAATGTAAGATTCTTCTCGTTAACAGTGTCCCCAGAGATCATTTAAGTGTGGGAGGAAACTGTTTCACTGATCAGGAGCTGATTGTGTTTCACTGAAGTGTCTCTTCAGGTTGTCATTTAGTTTTTCACAAAAAAAATAAAACATCATAAATCTAATTTTCAAATGTTGCTTTTTGTTTTATTTTAGCCCAGTTTTTGTTGTGGAGCAAAACAGTTGTTAACAAATATATTTGCTGAATAAATGAACTACTGAATGTGACCCACTTTGAATGCACCACTGCCAGAAAACAAAAGCAGTTCCATGCAGATCAGAGCTCTGATCAACCATAAATACTTTGTGGGTACCAAACAAAATCACAACGTCTTTATCTTTTAAAAACATTGTGTTTCTTTTCATTTCAGGTCTGAAAAGAAGCTCCTACCTCCGGCCCGGAGCCTCCTCCTCTCCTCCTGCTCCTCTAGGGGGCGGAGCTCCTCAGGCTCTTCGTCTGTGGTTCCTGACGTGGTTGGAAGGAAGTCCCGCAGCTCGGCCTCTTTGTCGATGATGACCCACTCTTTGCTGTCGAAGTCCTCCTCCTCAGCCAGCGGGACGGAGCGGATGAAGGCGTTGCTGTGCGCCTCCTGGTCGACAGACGCCACCGACACCTCCTGGCGACCGCTGACCTGACGGTCACCGCGGTAACCAGGGTCTACTGACAGCATCTGAGCCGGCTGGGAGGAGTAGACGTGACGAGATGGAGAGCAAAGGATGTCCATTCTTGACCTGGAGGACACAGACGGACGTGTGGAGACGGGGACACGTGTTAATGTGACACTGAAGAGTTCGATGTCTGTCAGCTGTTTGTCTCATGACACAAAGTCCATTTAAATAAGTCATTTCTAAACCCAGTCAGGACCCGTCAGAGTCAGACAAAAAGTCAAAGTCCTTTTTGTTGGCAAAGGAAGTCTCCATCAGAGTTCCTATTTTTGTGTTTCCACATGAACCCGGTGGCACCGACATGAGTGAAGCGGTCCGACAACGGGTGTGTCGGGTGTCGTTTTGAAGAGATATCATGTTTGTGTTTCTGCCGGCTGAAACCAGCTTTTCTGAGATAAAAAGTTACAAATATGAGATGTTGATGAGTTTTTAGAGCTTTAATCGTCAATCAAGACTTTAAATCTTACGGCGGAGACAGTACCTGGGTTTAATCTCTGGTTTAAATAGAATCTAAATAAATAGAGGAAGTTTGGGTCTTAAGTTAATCCATAGAAATACGTGACAAAAAAACCCACATGGCAGCTCTTCACGAGACGTTATGATTTCAGTCCGTCTGGTGGTACAACAAATGTTGTTTCAACCTTTGGAAGATATGAACAACTGAAACTTAAATAAGTGATTTCGGTGTTTTTTTTCACCTCTGTCCGTAGCCGTCGACTCGGCCCTCAGCAGCCGAGAGGCGCTCGGATTCGGGGCTGTTGACCCGGCGGTACCGCAAAGACCGACCTTGACCTGTCGGTGATTCTGGGGCTCCGCCTCGAACCGGCGATGCTGGACACGCCCCACGCCCCGCCTCCTCTTCCTGAGCCCCCTGAGGAACGAGGTGGAGGAAAAAAAGGAAAATTTAAGGCTCCACAGTCGCACAAAACTCTGTCCTTTTTTTTATCAGTAATCTGTAAAATGCCAGTGTTTTGTGTTTGTATTGTGAGAACGATTGCGTGTGGAGGTCGTGATGTAAGATAATAACTCTTTGGTTAGCTGGTGTTGTTAGCAACTTCACAGCCACTCGTACTGAAACACCCCTTCCTCCTTCCTGCTCTGGAGTTCAGACCTTGTTCAGGCTGATCCTGAGTCTGTTGCGGTTAAAGTCCGTGTCCTCCCAGGCCTCTCCCGTCTCTCCGGCATGCTGGACGCCCGTCTCCCCGGGGGGCCGGCTGGGCGGGGCCGGGGGGGCGTTCTCCTGATCGCTGAGATGTTCGTCCTGCAGAACGTCGTCAGTGTTCTCCCTCTGAAGGTCTCCGGGAACCGGCGTCACGATGGCTCTGTGGACACAGAAGAAGAACAACCCTGATACAGACGCTGGTATTTCTGAAACTCTTTTCAAAGCTCACCACAAAGGACACTCAGGGCCGGAGTCACTGAAGGTCTGCATCTTTCAGATGTTCACTTTAACACATTCTGCGTGTCTGCCTGAATACATATGTAATATTGGGTGTTTCTACTTGAAAGTGTAAAATACTGGGAGGGGAAATGTAAACAGATAAATTTAGCACCCGGCACTGATATTTACTAAACCTGGAAGTAGAAACAGGAGAAGTGATTGTTGTGTATTTTAGTACGACTGAAGGTTTTAATCAGATGAACATCAGGAGAGACGGCTGCTCTTATTGTGGTGAGAAGGAGACGCAGGAAACAAAAGAATATGTAGAGAATGTGATTTTAAACCCATTAAACATTTCTGATGTCAGAGGCAGAAATTATTCAGATTGTGCAGTAATGACATTTCTGAGTTGTTGAATGAACTGAATGATGATTTACAGCCAACAACAAGGAGGAGCCACAAAATACCAGCATGGATGTGCTCAATGTGTCGCCCTCCGAGGTCCCGAATGTGTCGCTGTCCGTGGTCCTGAATGTGTCTCCGTCCGTGATCCCGAATGTGTCGCCGTCCGTGGTCCTGAATGTGTCTCCGTCCGTGATCCCGAATGTGTCGCCGTCTGTGGTCCTGAATGTGTCTCCGTCCGTGATCCCGAATGTGTCGCCGTCCGTGATCCCGAATGTGTCGCCGTCCGTGGTCCCGAATGTGTCGCTGTCCGTGGTCCTGTGTGTCTCCGTCCGTGATCCCGAATGTGTCGCCGTCTGTGGTCCTGAATGTGTCTCCGTCCGTGATCCCGAATGTGTCGCCGTCCGTGATCCCGAATGTGTCGCCGTCCGTGGTCCCGAATGTGTCGCTGTCCGTGGTCCTGAATGTGTCTCCGTCCGTGATCCCGAATGTGTCGCCGTCTGTGGTCCTGAATGTGTCTCCGTCCGTGATCCCGAATGTGTCGCCGTCTGTGATCCCGAATGTGTCGCCGTCCGTGGTCCCGAATGTGTCGCTGTCCGTGGTCCTGAATGTGTCTCCGTCCGTGATCCCGAATGTGTCGCCGTCCGTGGTCCCGAATGTGTCGCCGTCCGTGGTCCTGAATGTGTCTCCGTCCGTGATCCCGAATGTGTCGCCGTCCCAGGTCCTGAATGTGTCGCCGTCCGTGGTCCTGAATGCGTCCGTGGTTCTGAATGTGTCGCCGTCCGTGGTCCTGAATGCATCACCGTCCGTGGTCCTGAATGTGTCGCCGTCCCAGGTCCCGAATGTGTCGCCGTCCCAGGTCCCGAATGTGTCGCCGTCCGTGGTCCTGAATGCATCACCGTCCGTGGTCCTGAATGTGTCGCCGTCCGTGGTCGAAATGAAACCAAATCAGCTGCTCATCACAGACAGATCTGGACCTGCTGCTCAGTGTTTGTTGTCCTCCTCTTTTATTTGGCCACGTTTTATTATTAAGCCAATTTTTATCTTATGTTTCACCTCATATCATTCCATCTTCTCTTAATTTCATCTTTTTGTTTTTCACACTTCATTGACTTCCTCGCTGATAATCTCCCATACAGCGTTTTTTTCTTGTTATATTTATATTTATATTTATTAATTTAAATGGGATTAGATTTCCTTTTGATTTTGTGGCTGTTCTGTTTTTCCATGGCTGGAATAACACCATAACACCTCATTTAAATACAGCGAATTGCACCTGATATCAGTGACACAATTACCTGCAAAACGGGTGCAAAATAAATGTGCAAACTTTTGGACTAAACGCGCAATTTAGTACCCTTTATTATAGTTCTTAGTAAATCAGACCCTTAATTAATTTTCTCAAGTGTCTTTGCGTATTTTAACAAACCGATTTCCATTCAGGAGAATAAACTGTGAGTAAGAATCCCAGCGGACTGGTTCAGGAGGTGTAAAGTGGCTCTTACCCCACCATGGCGGCGGTGGGTCGGGTGTTGTGCTGTGGTTGGGTGGAGGCACTGGTCGACAGCGTGACATCACTTCCTCCTTTCTCCCAATCGAAAGGCTCGTTCT
Source organism: Brachyistius frenatus (assembly GCF_029030835.1). Taxonomy (NCBI): domain Eukaryota; kingdom Metazoa; phylum Chordata; class Actinopteri; family Embiotocidae; genus Brachyistius; species Brachyistius frenatus. The sequence continues at coordinate 334,745 of NW_027210868.1, forward strand.
CAGTGATGATTCGTTCCTTCATGCTGTTTTCAAACACCGACATCAGCAGCTGGATAAAAATAAAACAGGAGACACTCGTGAATGTGAAGGTCCAGGTTCAGAACCGAAGAGGAGACTCTTCCTCCTGATTCTGACGGCGTGTACCTGGTAATCTGGTTTGGTGTAGTAGTCCAGGGCCAGGACGTGGTCCAGGAAGATGTTGAACTCTGAAGGCATGTGTTTGAGCAGCATCCGATGGTCGTATCGCTCTTTAATCTGACCGACTTGTTCCTGGAGAAGAAGAAAAGAAAAAACAGATCAAATAAAAACCAAAAATCCCTCCGAGCTGCTGGATATTAATGAGGATTCACGTTCAGTTTACACATCTGAAATATCAGAGAGGAGATGATCCTCAGGCAAACATGACAGTAGAATCCAAAATAACAATAATAATCCAACGGATATAAAATGTGGTGCATGTTAAAATGTATCTTCAAATTCAACGGGATCATGTTGTCAAATAATTGTGACAGTAGTGAAACCGGCAGTATTTGATTTTAAGCACGAACATTCAGCAGTCACTTGGAGTTGAGTTTTTGTCCACTGGATGAATCAAAATCCAACATTTGTCTCCTTTTTTTGCTCCGTTTTGGTCTCCACAAACTCCTGAGAGAAATATCTGGTTCTTTAGCTGCTATCTGTTCCACTTTCTGCACCAGCTGGTCTCCATCTGTTTGCAGCTAATGTTAACCTGGAGGACGTGACAACAGATTCAACTGATCTGGAGCCTGTGATTCAGACGCTCGTGTGTTAACGTGCCTTCAGAGCAGAACTAACACGGAGGCGGGAGGTCGTCGTCAGCTGGATCTGCACTCGTGTGTGTTGTGCAGTGAAGATGGAATCAGCATGGTGCATTTTGTGGTACGAGCTGGTGCTGTGATGTTATTGTTAGTCTCCACTGTCATGGAGGAGTCATTTTAATTCCATATGACTGTTCCCCGGGTTTGTGGAGTTGGTGACGCTTTCGTTTCATCTCCCTTCTCAGTATTTCTCTGCTCTTTCAACTCAACAGGACTTCAAGTCTAAATCACAGAGACTCCAATCCAGACGTTGAGAATATGTTTGTGAAGCTCTCACACCATCGGATCGTTCAGAGCAGCCTCGAGTCCCCCCCTCCTCCCCCCTCCCCCCGTCGCTGTCGGGTGAATCGGACCCAGCGTCGGCCCAGTTCTCCTACCGTGTTAGGCCACTTTAATACGGTTCAGTGTGTGTGTGAATGGCACCGGTCTGTTTCCTGGTGTTTGAGCATAATACAGGTATACGGGTATAATATAAGGCAAAAATCACAACTGTGAAAAATTTGTTTTTGGATGGAAATCTTTGATCTGTGTCGATGTGAGTTTATAATAATATATAATATTACAAATATTCAAACGACATTTAAAGAGAAAGAAGGTTTGGTTTAGTGGATTTAATATTTAAACAGCATGTTAATGCGTAGGAGAAGATTTATATTGATTTTGATATTGATATTGTTTTTTGTGTTTGTAACAAAATAAAACCAAACTAAACAAATTGCTGCACTCTGTTGTTGTTGTTGTTGGTCGTCGTAGTAACCATGATGTCAGTACAGGAGATCAGTGTTACGGTTCTGTTTATGTTCTGGTGAAACCCTCTCACCTTATCTTTGATCTTCCGCCACGGCAGCTGTCCAACAGCAAACTCCACCAGCATGTAAAATAATGACCACAGGTCGTCATGGCGACCCATTTCCTGGAAAAGCACAAAAAACCCAAATGGTTAGGATATAGTTAACTTATTAGTTATCTCTCTCAATATTAAGATTGAGAAATATACAGCATATGTTGGTGTTACACACAATTATACAAGTAGCTCCGTCCCCAGAGATCTGATTGGTCAACTGAACATCTGGAACAAATCATCATGACATCACATCCTGTTCATCACTAGAAATATCCCTCCACCTCCTCAATGGAATATAACATTAAAACAGAATTTAATGTAATATAATGTAGTTTCTACTTGTTCTAGTTCTATTAAATGACCCATTTGGTGAAGTCGGGTCTCTTTTGGTCCTTTTTGGTCGCTCCGAGCACCCGTACCGTAACACCACGGATAGTCACGCACTTACAATCCTAGAGGAGGCTAGCTGGACCGGTTTGGTTTGAACACATGACACGGAGCTAAAATGTTAAAAACACATGAGAACATGGACAACTATTTTCTCAGATTGTGATCCATCAGACCTCAGGACAGTTGTCCACTTCACCTCAGTCCATCTTCAATGATCTCGGTCCAGAGAAGGCGGCGGTGTTTCTGGATCATGTTTCTATCTGGTTTCTTCTTTGGAGAGTTTTAACATCATTTGTGGACGCAGCGATGAACTGTGTTCACAGACGATGGTTTTCACAAGTGTTCCTGAGCCCATGCAGTGATTTCCACTCCAGAATAGTGTGTTTTTAATGCAGTGCTGCCTGAAGGCCCGAAGATCACCACCATCCAATATTGGTTTCCAGCCTTGTCCCTTGTGTTCAGAGATTTCTCCAGATTCTCTGAATCTTTTAATGATATTATGAACCGTAGACGATGAAATCCACTAATTCTTTGTAGTTTTACGTTGAGGAACATTATTCTTAGATTGTTGAACTATTTTCCAACACAGTCTTTCAGAGTGGTGAACCTCTCCCCATCTTCACTGCTGAGAGACTCTGTCTCTCTGAAATCATCTTTTATACCCAATCATGGTACTGATCTGTTGCCATGGTAACCTCATTAGTTGTGAGATGTTCCACCAGGTTTTTTTTTTTAATTTTTTTTATCATTAAACAACTTTTCCATCTTTTGTTGACCCTGTCCCAACTTTTTTGAGACGTGTTGCTGCCATTAAATTCCAAATGAGCAGATATTTCTCATAAAACAATAAAATTTGCCGTTCAACATTTGACATGGTCTATTTTCAATTACAATGTAAATATGTGTTTATGTGATTTGTAAATCAAAGTATTCTGTTTCTATTTACACAGCGTCCCAACATTTTTAGAAACGGGATTGTAATAATTTCAATTATCAAAAACAACAAATAGCACCAACCTTGTTTTTGTGAGCGTTGACTGACGCGTAGCGAACCGTCCCTCTGAAACCTGCCACCGTTCTCGGCTGAACACAGGATGAAGCAAAGTTAGTCAGCAGTTCAGTCAACAAGCTCCCTGAATAAAACTCATCACTCCATCTTATCAGTCTAAAGAGTACACATTCAAATCCAGAAGCAGCGTACGAACTGAAAACCCTCTCGTCTCCTGTTGAGGCCGTGAATGTTAAAACGTTTTTTTTGGAGTGAAAGTCGTCTGTTTTCTCGCGGCTGTGACTGACTCACTTCTGCTGTTATGAATGTTTATTTAATCAGAACTGATAATGAATTGATTCGTAGAAAGAACATATGTCATATGTTCTGGTGTTTTATTGTGAAAATTCCCCTGATTCGTGCCGTTCCTGTTTGACTTGCCGCCTGCCTGATCTGCTCGGTGCAGCTTGACCTCCGTTCTGCTTCCATCAGATGGAGGAGGGTATTTTTAGCTCGGCGGAGTGGAGAGACGCGTCTGGAATCGTAAGCGTTGTCTCGAACGGCAGCGATGAGCTCTGGTGGCTGGAACGAGGTGCATGTTGTTCATACTGTGACTCAAACCTCGTGTGTTATTCTGTTCTGTTCATGTCGCTGTTGGTAGATTTGGTATTTTAGTTACTTGCTGCAGAGACGTGGTGCTGTTCTGACATTCAGAGACCAGACGGTTTTCAGTGTGTACAACCTGTCAGCATGGAATAAAAAAACAAAGCGTGATGCTAAAAGTCAGTTATTGTGACATCATTGTTCTGTGACCATGACATAGAGGAGCGACTACATTTAGGGCCTAAAATTGGTGTTTTCATGAACTCCAGACTGAATGGAAACATAACTTATGCTGCAGTAACAGAACAAATTCCACTGAATATTCAAGATAAATCTCTGTATTCATGTTTCTGATGTAAACACAGTAAATTATTATAACCAAAAATAACCAAATGATGAGACAAACAGAAACATCAGCAGAGGGTCACACTGCATCTCGGCGGCCTCCTTATATTTAATATTTTTACTGTTATTTTATTTATCTCCTGTATCTATAAATGCTGCTGTAGCGAAAGAATTTCCCCTTGGGGATTAATAAACTATCTATCTATCTATCTATCTATCTATCTATCTATCTATCTATCTATCTATCTATCTATCTATCTATCTATCTATCTATCTATCTATCTATCTATCTATCTATCTATCTATCTATCTATCTATCTATCTATCTATCTATCTATCTATCTATCTATCTATCATCCATCTATCCATCCATCTATCATCCATCCATCCATCTATCCATCCATCCATCCATCCATCCATCCATCCATCCATCCATCTATCATCCATCCATCCATCCATCCATCCATCCATCCATCCATCCATCCATCCATCCATCCATCTATCTATCTATCTATCTAATCTATCCATCCATCCATCCATCCATCCATCCATCCATCCATCCATCCATCCATCCATCCATCCATCCATCCATCCATCCATCCATCCATCCATCCATCCATCCATCCATCTATCCATCTATTATCGATCTATCTATCTATCTATCTATCTATCTATCTATCTATCTATCTATCTATCTATCTATCTATCTATCTATCTATCTATCTATCTATCTATCTATCTATCTATCTATCTATCTATCTGTCTATCTGTCTGTCTGTCTGTCTGTCTGTCTGTCTGTCTGTCTATCTATCTATCTATCTATCTATCTATCTATCTATCTATCTATCTATCTATCTATGTATCTATCTATCTATCTCCATCCACATCAGAGAGAAACGGGCCATACGCAAACACAAGGAGCTCCATTATCATGTTTCCATGGTGATATCGTTCATATTTGTGTTTTAAGATGTACTGTGTGTACATTTACTGCAGTTATTCATTTCTATATTTCCATAAATCCTTAATTATTTATTTAGCTCTATATCTTTGTGTCTCTTTGTGAATTGGGTGACTGGTAGTTAAATCAAACCAAAGTGAGATTAACCAGCTCAGCAAACCAGACAAAAGCAAACAACTCCTGTTAAATCTACATGACACGAGCTAACCGTGCTAATCATTTATCAACTACATACAACGGCCTTAAACGAGACTGGTACCTCCCACCTTCTTAACAAACAGGCACAGAATTAAAGAAATAAAGAAATGTGGAAATAGAGAAATAAATAAGAAATAGCCCAAATAAAAATGTCTGAAAATGTAAGAATAAATTCACGAGATTGATGGAACCAAACTTTCTTTCTTATGCATCTGTGCCAAAGTTTGACTTTGGTGGTTGCCTTGGCGATGCAGCTGTGAGCCCTCGGTCCCTATAGAAACCACTCACATCCCTGGGTAACCATGAAGATGATGGAGAAACGGGAGGCATGCACGTCAAAATCATAAGTCCAAAGGAACTGTAAGAAAAACAAAAACAGTACTGAAACGTAAAAAGATAAATAAATAAAACACAGACAACAGATGAAAAAACCACAGAAACATCACGGAACATAAATCATTGATAAAAGGTGATCAATACAGACTGAACCTCATGCAAACTGTCACTCACTGATATCAAAGTGAAAGTGGTGCTTTAATGTGACACTAAAGATTTTCACAAAATTAAGCGAACAAAACAGATAATATTTTTTAAAAACCTGCAGAATATTTTTTTAATTAATCAGTGAATTGTTTCATCTTAAAAACGACAAAATCTAACAAGAAAACTAATTTTATCGACTAATTGTGTTTTTGAAAAACCAAGAGTCCATAAGCCAGAGATGTTTATCTGACTGTCATAAAACAAAGACAAGCAGGAAATCCTCATATTTGAGAAGCTAAAAGCAGCAGTTTTGTTTTTAATTTTTGCCCTAAAACATATGATTATAAACCCCACTAACAGACACCTTATCAACTTCTAAAATTAGGCTTCAAACTTTCCTCCTTGGTGAAGCTCAGTTCAGATGACCTCCGAGGTCTCAGCTGCCTCCTGATCCACTGAGCTCTCCTCCACTCTCCTCTCTTTCCTTTCTCTCCGTTTCTTTTCTGCAGGTTTCTCCGGTTGTTTCCAGTCTATTGGTTATAATCGAAAACTATGATCTGTTTATATCTTTTATTGTTCAGTGGCGAAATAGAATTTGATGTATTAATTCACATCTCATAATTTTGGGTGAGTTTATAAATAAATCTGCCAATTAAAAGCAATTAAATGCATTAATTTACAAATCAAAATTTAACACGAAATAGAATTTAGTTCAAAATAGTGTTTAAGTAATCAATGTATGGTATTTAATATAATTTTTTAATATTTAATAAGATTTTATAACTGATGTAAAAATGTCAAAAATGACATTATCAAGCTATAATGATGGTATCTTATATATATTTTTTAAAACATTGGTACTCAAATATACGAGATACAAAGTGACCGATAAGGATTTACATCATAAATTTGTTAAATTTATATTTTTCTAGTATTAAATGTATTTTTCTGGTGGCCAAAATTATTTTCAATATGGGTGAAATCGGACATATTTTGTCTCACATTGTGTGAAATTCAGGGATATTAACGGTAGTTCCTTTAAAGAAAAAATCTTGAGCCCTGTTGGCTGAAAGCTCTGGTAAAAACGAGGAAGTGTATCTTGAGTTTTGGATTATTTTGTCAGTCTTATTTCCAGCGTCACGTGTAAACTTCCAGGGTTGTTTCTCGGCTGTCCGTCCAGTTGGTGTCACAGACTGAAAGCTTCTTACCGGCCGGACCTCTCCGGTGGTGTTGGTGTACTGTCGTGCCAGACCGAAGTCCAGCATGTAGCACTTCCTGTAGGTGGAGGGAAGCCGGCCCATTGCAAAGTTCGACTGCAGGAACAACACAGAAGCACAAAAGGTCAAAGCACAAAAGCCACTTTATAGTTTTACATCTAAGAGGGAAAGATTTTTCATCCATTCAATTTATCTAACAAGTTAAGTTAAAAATGCCAAACATTTCATGGTTCCAGCTTATTTATTCCAAATAATTGTGAAATTGTCTTTTAAATACTAGTTTTTTATTATATTGACGGTTTGGACAGTTGATGCAAAAATCGAGAAATTAAATCTTAGTTTGAATCTAGTTTTGTTCTGTGTGTTCTGATAATAAACATTTAGTTGTCCTGCTCCGTTTTCTACTTTTCCTCCACCACATACTCAGTTTTAAAGACTTGCTGTGAGATAAGTCAGAGAGATCCTATCAGGAGAATTTAGCAGACAGTGAAGATACTTTGAGAGTCAATGAATTAAGATTCTGTCCGTCACCATCTTTGTTAGTTCGGAGTGGTTTGGAGCAGGAAGTGACCATATTTGGACGAGCTGGGGGAGGAGCCAGCGGTGGATCTGACCGATCTGATCGGAAACCTGACGATACTACGTCCCGCCCACCGATAGCTGTAACCTGACTGCACCACAGGCCTGTCAATCAAACAGACACGCCCCCAAAAACAGGTCTTCTTGAATCTTCTTTTCTAATGAATGAGGGATTATTTTCAGATGGACCTCCAGAAAACTAAGAAGAAGGAGTGACTTTAGCTAACAACACCGAGATAACTGATGGACACATTTTATTCACTTTGGATTTGATGAGAGAAGTTGAATGGGAGTCTATGGAGCCGGAGGCTTTTTGGAGCCGACCTCTAGTGGCACTCGCTGGTATTGCAGTTCATGGTACTTCTGCACCGGTCTCATTTTTCAGTGACAGCCAATCAGCGTCTGCCATGTGGGCACATTTTAGATGATGTGATCAACCAATGAAATGCATCATGACTCGCTGAGTTGCACATGGAGGATGCGGAGTGCTTTATGTGATGTGCTGTTAGCCCGCCTTACTCTCTGACCAGTTCAAAAGAAATGTCAGTGAAAAAACGTTCAAGGCTTCAGAAACAGGAGGAGCTTCTTACTTTTGAGGAACCAACAATACTGCTGGTTGGAAAACAGCAGCTGTGGAAAGTTTTGTACAGTGATTCACTGCAAAGTATCAGCACGGACTCAAAGAGGAAGTCCAGCGTAAACATGGGCCTTCATTAGCCTGGAGCGTCCAGAAATGGAGCACTTCAACTGCAGTGTCATCCTAAATGTTCCTCACTGTCGGAGTAGCATGCCCCGCAGTAACTGTTTCTATGTATGATGCCAAACTAGCGTCAACCTGTGAGGCATTTAGAGGACATCTGTAAATTGTAGTTTCAGAAAATAACCTGGGTTATACTCAGCCTGTAATTAAAAGTGTTCGTAGCTTCAGGTCTGTAAAATGGTTCTGATCCAGAAGTGTCTTCAGCTGCAATACCAGCGAGTGCCACTAGAGGTCGGCTCCAAAAAGCCTCCGGCTCCATAGACTCCCATTCAACTTCTCTCATCAAATCCAAAGTGAATAAAATGTGTCCATCAGTTATCTCGGTGTTGTTAGCTGAAGTCACTCCTTCTTCTTAGTTTTCTGGAGGTCCATCTGAAAATAATCCCTCATTCATTAGAAAAGAAGATTCAAGAAGACCTGGTTTTGGGGGCGTGTCGGTGGGCGGGACGTAGTATCCTGAGGTTTCCAATCGGATCAGTCAGATCCACCGCTGGCTCCTCCCCCAGCTTGTCCAAATATGGTCACTTCCTGCTCCAAACCGCTCCGAACTAACAAGATGGTGACGGACAGAATCTGAACTGGAGGATTCATAATGTTCATAAACCAACGATGACATCACTGATGGTTGATGATTGGTTGTATTCTTCCCTACTAAAGGCACATCGGTCACACACAGTATCACCCAGAACCACAAGGACAAGTCAACCAGTTGGAAAGACGGAGATCTCTCAGCATCGTCTCAGTTCTTAACACAAGAGATTATCAAGGACATTAATATTTGCTGAAATGTCACTGTAATAAATTCTGCTCTTATCTGTTGTGAATCTAAAGGGAACATCACTGTTTTCCTTATTAATAAACCACCAAAACTATAGAAAAAAAGTTATTTAAATTTTTGACAGCCAGGTTGGTGAAAACATACAAGCGGCCAGTAAAAGCTCTGATGTGGTGAACCGGTTTAGAGAAAACGTTCTGTTGGGCAGCGCTACTGAAGGTGAGGCGGAGCCGACAGTCGGCAGGTTTTTATTCCTCGCGCTCACTTTCCCGATCCTCCACACTAATCAGCTTTTGCCCTCCAGCTTTTGTTCCAACTCTGCTCATTAATATGCAAATGTATTCAGCACTGCGCTCCAAAACCCTCCTGATGTCCTCTTCTGTTCTCAACACTATCGGCTCGTTTTGCTGTCGGAAACACAGGAAATGTATCAACTCCTGAGTAATTTGAAAGTTTGTAAAAAAAAGAAGAAAAAAAAAAGCCAATATTGATATTTGAAATTTGTAATAATTTCATAATCACTATACAAATTTTAAATAATAATGTCTGAGATTTTTGTCACAGAAACACTATTAAGTGTTCGTGTAAACACCATTCTCCTCATGATTTCATAAATTATTAGTCTGTTTTTACAGACAAAATAAATAACCACAGTCACTCTTAGTGTGTGGTTGTCTGGAGCTGAGCGCTTCACAATCCTTCAATCCATTCTCATAATCTGTTTTATACATATTTTATATTATGTTCTATATTGTCTTCTCTGCCATGTCACTTATCTTATATCACTTCTTTTTTTTTAAAGTGTTGTCCTTTTTATTTATCTGTTTTTTGTGAAGCACCTTGTATTGCAATTTTGCACAAAAGGTGCAATATAAATAAAGTTTACTTGACTTGCACGTGTGGTGTTATTACAGCACCCGTTGGTTTGTGAACGTTATGAATCCTCCAGTTCAGATTCTGTCCGTCACCATCTTGTTAGTTTGGAGCGGTTTGGAGCAGGAAGTGACCATATTTGTACGAGCTGGGGGAGGAGCCAGAGGTGGATCTAACCGATCTGATTGGAAACCTGACGATACTACGTCCCGCCCACCGATAGCTGTAACCTGACTGCACCACAGGCCTGTCAATCAAACAGACACGCCCCCAAAAACAGGTCTTCTTGAATCTTCTTTTCTAATGAATGAGGGATTATTTTCAGATGGACCTCCAGAAAACTAATAAGAAGGAGTGACTTTAGCTAACAACACCGAGATAACTGATGGACACATTTTATTCACTTTGGATTTGATGAGAGAAGTTGAATGGGAGTCTATGGAGCCGGAGGCTTTTTGGAGCCGACCTCTAGTGGCACTCGCTGGTATTGCAGCTGAAGACACTTCTGGATCAGAACCATTTTACAGACCTGAAGCTACGAACTCTTTTAGAAACAGTCTGTGGTTGAACCAAGATATTTAGTCTGAGAACAAACTAGGTCTTATGGGAAATGGTGTTCTTCTGCATTTGTTGAATTATCTGGGCACAAGAAGAAAACTCCATCCACATACATAAAAAAGATCAAAGATTTTGTAATATCAGCCAACTACTCATCAGTCCATGTGTCAGTTATATTTTTCATTAATACGTGTGCCTAGCGTCGTTTTCCACTCAGAAACACAAAGCACAGAGAAAACCAACAATGTTGCAGGAGTTTGACATTAAAAATGGAGGAGAAAGGAGTCGCTGTCATCGTACCGGTTTGATGTCGCGGTGCAGAAAGCCCACTGAGTGGATGGCTTCGATGGACTCCAGGATCTGCTTCCCGAGTCGTAGGGTGGTGCTCATGGTGAAGGTTCCTCGGGGCTGACTCCTTCGCAGGTCGGCCAGGTTACGACCCTGAGACGACACGGAGACGGCCGCTCAGCAACAACATGGAGAAGAACTACAAACTCATCCAGGGCGCCTTCATCACTGCAGTGGCACTTTGACGTGAGGATTTTAATTAACAGTTTTTCTGAATCGCTAAAACACTGAAGCCCATCATCTGAACCGAATGCTCAGCAGCACGAAGCCATTTAGTAAATCACAAACTCTCAAACTATTTCCACCTAGTTAGACACAATTTACGGGTCTCATTGACTCTTTTGCAAAACTCTGAATACATTCTCACTTACTAAAACACATTTTTCACTGTGATGCACTTGTGGTGCATAATAGTGACCACAGGAAGCAAAAGTTGAACACAAGTAAAGCACAAGTAACACAGTTGAAACACAACGAATTAAAACTGATCGCACAAAAACTTGATTGAAAAAACAATACAGAGTGCAGGTTGTTCATATCAACAATGGAGGAGAGAGGAGGGGTAAGTAGCGGTAGTACTGTATTTACAGATGTTTCAGTACTGCTGTATTTACAGATGTTTCAGTACTGCTGTATTTACAGATGTTTCAGTCCTGCTGTATTTACAGATGTTTCAGTACTACTGTATTTACAGATGTTTCAGTCCTGCTGTATTTACAGATGTTTTAGTACTACTGTATTTACAGATGTTTCAGTACTACTGTATTTGCAGATGTCTCAGTACGTCTGTATTTACAGATGTCTCAGTACTGCTGTATTTACAGATGTTTCAGTACTACTGTATCCAATATGAAGGAGACTGGTGGAAAATCTATCTCTGTTTGTACGGTGCTGCATGAATATGCTGAATCGGAGTTTTTTACATTTTTAATATATTTATCAGACATGTTTTCTGGCCCTGAACATTGTGCTTTCTATTTTTTGATGCAGTGTGTAATGAGTCCTCTGTAGTGTCTTCATTCTGTCAGGCTCGCAGTTTGATCTGACAACATAGTTTGGTTTTGAGCGCAGATGAAACTGTTTGGAGGCGAAAGTTCGTATTTACCAGAAGTGTCCGAGGTTTTGTGAATGCAGTTTGAAAAAACGGAGTTTTGCGCTCACAGTTTTGAGAAAAGGATGGAAGGTTCCCAGAAAAGTGTCGTAGCGATTGTATGACTCGGAGATCCTGTTGATCATGTTGCATGTTGGAAATCTAGTCATCAAAGTTCTTCATCTAAAACTGGGACGTGACGATGTTTCAGCATGCATGATAACCACAACATGTAAAAGATGAAATATTGATGTTGTGTTCATGAAACACATTGTGCATCAGTGTGGATCTTTACAGTTCAACAGCGGTGTCACTTCTTTGTGCCACAAACATCAGCTGGTGACATTCTGTTGGTTCCAACTACTTCAGATGAACAGAACATATGAGTTAACGGGGTTTTTTTCTGTCATTTTAAGGCGTATAAATATGACTTCTTAATGAAGGTCCAATCTGCCATCTGTCTCCACACCTCTACGTTGATGTCATAGAGTCTGTCTCACCTGAAGCTGCATGACCACGTAGTTGAATTTGTCGTTTCTCCCGCAGCCAATGAATTTACAGACGTGGTTTTTACCTGGAAAAGAAAAAGAGAAAAAGATGAAGGTTCTTTCAGAACCAGCTCTGAATGTATGAACCACTAAACTCAGTCAATCAGAAGTACTGTTACTTTGTCAGCATACTACTCAAGGATGCATTTATTTGGATGAAATCATTTCAGAAATCTCTTTTCTTAAATAGATGAATGTCCTTTATTATTAATAATAATAATAATAATAAATAATAATAATAATAAATAATAATAATAATAAATAATCAAAAGGACAAAAAGCACAACAGTACAGACAGGATGTGTGTGTGTGTGTGTGTGTGTGTGTGTGTGTGTGTGTGTGTGTGTGTGTGTGTGTGTGTGGTTCAGTTCTTCCCGGTGGAAGCTGGTTTGGAGGAGCGTGTTGAAGTGAAATCTTTGCAGACCATTTAACCTCCTGCTCTGTTTTTTGTTTTGTTTTTCTGTTTCTGTGTTAATATGACTTCCTGAGATGAATCTGTAACACATAGTGGAACAAACAAATAAACAACAATGCACAACACTACACACTGACACACTGACCGTCACGGCGCCCCCTTCTTACCACACACACTTCCCTTTTTTTTGTGTCGGCCTTCTCAAATGTGAAAACAATTCTCCCTTTACTTGTTTAACTTTATGGTACATTTGATTTATTAGTTTGAAAAAATCATATATCTAATGATTTCACCTTAAACTCACGAACGTTATGATGTTCTTTTTGGTTTCTTTTGCAGTTTTCTGATGTTATTTGGTTTTTATTGTTCTACTAAACTGTTAACAGACCTTTAGTGGAAAAGAAGCAGTCAGACAACCACGAGTCTGAAAAAGGTGAAGCTCAATACGATGTTGATTTATTTCTTGTTCTACCAGCATGTCGGGGAAGACATGACACAACCTCATCTATAATTATATCACATGAACAATCAGAATCATCAGAATGAATCCTCATACTTCACATGTCTACAAAATGTGAATATAATTATTCATAATTAATCTACATATGCCAGTTCAGCATCCATAACAAAGCATTATATAATTGCTTGAGTTTAGATATTTCACTCAGAGTGAGACATCATACAGCTGCAAGATCAAATCTTTGAGTCTGAAAAGTGTGTTGAGGAATGTTAGAGCGCGAGCAGTCGATGCGTCAGCTGATGTCGGTCATCAGCTGGAAGCTCTGCTGTGATCATCACGTGCTGCCCCGACACACACGTATGACACACGCTTCAGTTCAGCTGTGACATAATGCTGTTACGCAATCTTTATCATCGTTTATCTTTAGCATCAAATTCAACACGTGGAAGAGTTGGATTCGTGTTTCTGACCGTGAACTCTACCGTGAGGTCTAAAAACATGAACAGGATCAGATCAGTTGGTCTGGTTGTTGCATTAAAAAGTCACTGAGCAGAGAAAAAGATCAAGAAACTGTGGCTCTACTAGTTCGACCACAAAGCAGCAACAATTCAAACGTAAACCAGAAGTCCTGTGCTGCGTCAGCACACCAATAAAAGTTGTTACTTTAGGGTTAAATAACACACTAAGTGACACAAAACATCACATTTGCTGCTTTCTGCAGAGATGTTCTTTGTGTGAATATTCTTCAGACACAGAAAACGTGTGTATAAGAACACATGTATGTACAATGATATATTTTTTCCTCCTCCACTGATTATAGAGCCACGATGATGTCATCAGTTCACAACAAGAGCAAACCTATCGGTTCTGAACGGGTTCATTTTTGTTGGAAATACATAAAACACTCCTAAATTACATTCGGGAACCAGAACCAAACCGGTTCTACATTTGGTTGGGACTTTTATTTTGAACTGGTCACTTCCTGTTCAGTCGGATTTAACTGGAACAAACAGGCATTAATGCATGACTACTCTCACAGTTTGGAGTTACAGATATTTTTCTGTTCTTTCCGCCTGGTGTGAATGTCTGGGGCTTAAGGGAAGCAGTGTTTTGTAAGGGCAGCAAAAAAAACAACACATAAATATTGAATAAAGCATGATATTAGATGATTTTTCAATAAAAGAAGTTGCAGTTTTCCTTCTTCTGAAACAGAAGCCAGCATTTCTGTTCTGGCCTCTCGAAGGTAACATTAACACTTTAGCATGTTAACGTGTTGTAAATGTCTGCGTTAGTGTTGGTATGTAAAAGATATTAAGGTCATAACAACCATTCCTCTCAGTGTGAACATGATGTGGATGTATTCCATTCAAACAAGCTACACTGTCAGTCATTAGTGATGTCATCAACCATCAGTGATGTCATCGTTGGTTTGTGAACGTTATGAAGCCTCCAGTTGATGAAGCTACGAACACTTTTATAACCAGTCTGTGGTTTCAACAAACTACTTTAGCTTCTCAAGATGAAACAAAAGGGCTAAATTGGATGTTAAGGGGTTAAATGATGCATAAGTTAGTGATGTTGTGGTAAAGATGCAGAATGTAGATTTAAATGGGTTTAAATGTGTGACAGTGTGTTGAAAGTGTGACAGCGCTCACCCTGCAGCTTCTTCAGTACCGCCACCTCCATCTTCAGCACCTGTTTGGGCTGCTGGGCCGACTCCACCTTCAGCGCCACGTTTTCCCGCGTTAGCAGGTCCAAGGCCTCGTAAATCTCCCCGAACCCGCCTCCGCCAATCTTCTTCAGCTGGAACAAGAACAGGATTTTAGTTATCTTCTTGAATTTATCTGAGAGTAACAAGACTGTCACCACACATCTCTCATTCACTCTTCAAGTTCTTACCCCTTTTTGCTTTGTCTTTTACTCTCCTAAATTAATCACCTTTCCATCAACCTATAGTGTAACAGAAACCTTAATTTGTCCTCCATCATTCTTTCAGTGTGTCTTTCTTTAACTCATTTTCTGCTCCTTATTCTTATGCGTTCCATATTTTTTTCTCTCCTTTCAGTTTTCTACTTTTTTTTCCTTCATCTCATCTCATCTTTCTTTTTATCTTTAGTTTATGTCGTGTCCGACCTCTGCAGTTCAGCGGAGACAGTAAATTGATCAGTGAAGTGCAAACCGCCTGCAGGCTCAACGCTGCGATCTGATTGGCTGAGACAGGAGCTGCATTATGTAACTTTCTACGTCAGAAACCGAGGGAAGTGCCAACGACCGCAGCAGTGAGGTTTCAGATGGATCGGCTTCATAACTAACAGTCACAGTGTTTTAATTCATACGCAGCCGCAGACTTCAGGTCATTTTAATAAACATCATTGTTACTGATGGTGATGGAGGTGAGAACCGAGTGTTAAAAACTCCCCGTTGGTTTGTTCAAACATGCTGAGAAGTCAGAAATTTGAGTCAGCTCATCCTCTTTATATTGTCTATGAAGGACTTTTCTTTGTTTTCTGAATTACATTTTCCACAATAACCCTAAACATCATGTGAATTTCATATTTTAAGCAGCCAATTACATTGGATTGTTCTCAAATTTACTACAATTTTAGAGATTTGACATGGTGAGACCTCTATGGATGCCCGACCAAACAAGAAGTCTGAAGAGATACTGAAGTTAGCATGTTAACCAGCTGGCTGTCTCGTAATATTACTTTACACCACAAGACGGTACAGTGAGTCACTGTAGTTTTCAATCTGCCATCCTTTATGGATCCAATCGTCATGAATAGAAGTTAGAATACTTTTTCCTCTGATATTAGAAAGGATGGCAGATTGAAAGCTACAGTGACTCACTGTACCGTCTTGTGGTGTGAAGTAATATTACGAGACAGCCAGCTGGAGGTTTTAGCAGAGCAAGAGTAAACATCCACTGCTGGAGACACCTCCTGGCAGTTAAAAGGAATAGCTTTTAATG
The DNA here is from genome assembly GCF_029030835.1 of Brachyistius frenatus. Taxonomy (NCBI): domain Eukaryota; kingdom Metazoa; phylum Chordata; class Actinopteri; family Embiotocidae; genus Brachyistius; species Brachyistius frenatus. The sequence continues at coordinate 350,990 of NW_027210868.1, forward strand.
CTAACAGTAGCTTTGTAGCGATGGCTCATTAAGGCCGCTAACAGTATAACGTCAGTGGTGTTCTGACCGTCGGCCATACTGGGACAAATCCTGGTGAGCTGCTGTGTATCCGGAGCCGTGAAGCGTGAAAAACTCCATTCAATGTATTCAGACACTGTTTCGGGGCCTCTCGGCGTGTCTGACATTCAAAGTGTACATTAGACTGCGGCTGCGGCTGCCTGGTCCAACTGAACCCTCCAGGGATGAATTTCTGTACACAGCACACCTGTGTGTAACGTTACTGACAGTGGTAATAAGATTAGTTTACTGTTTGTTGATAATTGATATTTCAGATCAGTTATCGTAGATGAGGAACTTAATCAGCTATCTGCTAATAAACCGAGTTAAATTTATGAAGCAAACAAACCAGGTGAACAGACCCGGTTTGGACAATTCAAAATGGATTCTTAGCAGCTAATAACAACACAAATTCTCGAGAAAAACATTTTAAATATATGTGTTTTTTAGGCAGGTGGATTTTTGCTACTTTGCTGAATTGATTACAACTTCTTTTTTTTTTATCCACGAGGTTCATACAGTCTAACTTAACAATCATAAGTTGAAGGAAATATGTAAATTCTACCAAACTGCAGGAACTCTTGAAGCCAAAGTTTCACTGAGATCTGATTCCGTGACCTTTACTGATGTTCTTACCATCACTCCTCACATCTTAACAGAACCAACACTAAAGATCACAGACTCTGTGACTCATTATCGCCCCCTAATGTACAAAGTGGCATTAAAAAAAAAACACTGTAATTAATCATATTGTAAAAAACACTTTTTCTACTACTTCTCTCTCATTAAATATTCAAGAATCTATAAATGTGCAAATATTTTTCACTTCCAAAGTCAAACTGATGAACACTATGTCCCATATTTCAATGTAGGTGACTGGAGATTTCAAATATTCACATCATATTTGTTTAAGTTCAATTTTAGATATAAAACTGGCCTCGAAACTACTTGTTAAAAATCAGGCTGACAGGTTCACCCCTCAAAATCAGACTGTCAGTGAGCCCAGAGAAACTTTCAGCAGATGAACGTGAAAACAGCCTTCTAGTTTTAAACTCTGCAGCATACATTCCTCTGCACATAATATATATACAGTGCATCCGGAAAGTATTCACAGCACTTCACTTTTTCCACATTTTGTTATGTTACAGATTTATTCCAAAATGGATTAAATTCATTATGTCCTCAAAATTCTACACACAATACCCCATAATGACAAAGTTTGTTTAAAATTTTTGCAAATGTATTAAAAATAAAGAATGAAAATATAACACGTACATAAGTATTCACAGCCTTTGCTCAATACTTTGTTGAAGCACCTTTGGCAGAAATTACAACCTCAAATCCTTTTGAGTATGATGCTATAAGCTTGGCTCCTATTCTTGGGCAGTTTCTCCCATTCTTCTTTGCAGGACCTCTGAAGCTCCATCAGGTTGGATGGGGAGCGTCGGTGCACAGCCATCTTCAGATCTCTCCAGAGATGTTCAATCAGGTTCAAGTCTGGGCTCTGCCTGGGCCTCTCAAGGACATTCACAGAGTTGTCCCGAAGACATTCCTTTGTTATCTTGGCTGTGTGCTTCGGGTCGTTGTCCTGTTGGAAGATGAACCTTCGCCCAGTCTGAGGTCCAGAGCGCTCTGGAGAAGGTTTTCATCAAGGATGTCTCTGTACATCGCTGCATTCATCTTTCCCTCCATCCTGACTAGTCTCCCAGTTCCTGCTGCTGAAAAACATCCCCACAGCATGATGCTGCCGCCACCATGCTTCACCGTAGAGATGGTGTTGGCCAGGTGATGAGCGGTGCCTGGTTTCCTCCAAACATGACGCTTGGCATTCAGGCCAAAGAGTTCAATCTTTGTTTCATCAGACCAGAGAATTTAGTTTCTCCTGGTCTGACAGTCCTTCAGGTGCCTTTTGGTAAACTCCAGGTGGGCTGTAATGAGCCTTTTACTGAGGAGTGTCTTCCGTCCGTCCACTCTACCATACAGGCCTGCTTGGTGGAGTGCTGCAGGGATGGTTGTCCTTCTGGAAGGTTCTCCTCTCTTCACAGAGCAACGTTGGAGCTCTGTCAGAGTGACCATCTGGTTCTTGGTCACCTCCCTGACTAAGGCCCTTACCCCCCGATCGCTCAGTTTGGCCGGGCAGCCAACTCTAGGAAGAGTCCTGGTGGTTCAAACTTCTTCCATTTACAGGTGATGGAGGCCACTGTGCTCATTGGGACCTTCAATGCTGCAGAAATGTTTCTGTACTCTTCCCCAGATCTTTGCCTCGATACAATCCTGTCTCGGAGGTCTACAGATGATTCTTTGGACTTCATGTCTTGGTTTGTGCTCTGACATGCACTGTCAACTGTGGGACCTTATATAGACAGTGTGTGTCTTTCCAAATCATGTCCAATCAACTGAATTTACCAGGTGGACTCCAATCAAGTTGTAGAAACATCTCATGATGATCAGTGGAAACAGGATGCACCTGAGCTCAATTTTGAGTGTAATGGAAAAGGCTGTGAATACTTATGTACATGTGATTCGTTTTTGATTTTTAATAGATTTGCAAAAATTTCTAAAAAATGAATTTCACTTTGTCATTATGGGGTATTGTGTGTAGAATTTTGAGGGAAAAAATTAATGTAATCCATTTTGGAATAAGGCTGTAATATAACAAAATGTGGAAAAAGTGAAGCGCTGTGAATACTTTCCGGATGCACACAGATATATATACATATATAAATATATATATATACACGTTACTCTGCACGGTGACACTCAAACGTTCATGGACTGCATAAACTGCACAAAGCGTGAGGGAACCTCCTGACTCACCACTTTCCATCGGTCTTTGACCATGCAGTTTGGCGGCAGGATGTCAGCCTGCTCGGACGTCCCATTCATGTTGGCGTTGTCCTGGAGGCCGGGGACTAGGCACTGCATCTGCCAGCCAGACAGAACACGAGCAGCTCCCAGCTTAAAAGAGCCATTTATCTGTGAGGAGGGTGGAGGAGAGCAGGACGGGAAGTAAGAAAGAAAGGAAGGGAAAAACCAAGACAGAAAAGTCAGCAGGTTGAATACATCGTGTTGGTGCTGGGAGGCTCCCAGTCGAAGCAGCCCTGTGCTGGGACAGTCGCAGCAGTCCAGCATAACAACAGGCACTAGAGATGGCTGGCTGCCATTAGAAGCCATTCGTCAGCTGGATCAGGCTACAGGCCAGTAGGGAGGTTGCGATTGGGGTTGAGGTGGGTAGGGCGGGTGGCGAGGGGGAGAAGAGGGGGGTAGTGATGGTATTTGCAGTAACTGAAGCAAATATCATGTCTGCAGAGGAAGTAGCTGGACGCTCGGAGCTCATCCTGGCTGCAGCTGCAGGTTTGAAGCTGTGACGGCCCGACAACCATCAACCGGAGCGAATCATCGAAGATCAGAAAAAGGCTGTTTCTTGATCAACCATCTGCACTAATAACCACAACCATGAACAAGTCCAACAGAACCCCACCGGGTCTGATGGGATTCAAACTGACCTGCGCTTACAGTGCATCCTCTTGTGTTTTCTTTTTAACATTGTGAGGAATAAAACTATTTTTCTTATATGCTGATTGCTGGTTGCTTACGTTGAAACCACTCCCATGTCAAGCCCATGAGCTCAGCTTAGCACAAAGACTGGAAACAGCTACCCTGGCTCTGTCCAAAGGTAAAAATATCCGCCTACATTAACATGTTTCAATGTGTGTTTAACTCATATAAATACCAAAGTAATTTTCTTTTTACAAGAGGTGTGTGCCTTACTGTCAGGACCAGTCGACAAGTCACAAAAATGGTTCCGATGCAGAAGTGTCTTCAGCTGCAATACCAGCGAGTGCCACTAGAGGTCGGCTCCAAAAAGCCTCCGGCTCCATAGACTCCCATTCAACTTCTCTCATCAAATCCAAAGTGAATAAAATGTGTCCATCAGTTATCTCGGTGTTGTTA
>NW_027210868.1:360000-427500 GCF_029030835.1 Brachyistius frenatus
GTGCTGTGTGCTTTCGTAAACTACAGTTTGTCAAACTTGAATTCACAAAAGGCCGATGAAATCACACACATGCAGCCGGCAACACGCAGTCAGTCACAACATCTGCAGACAGGATTTTATTATCGGACAGTGTGTTAGTTTGTTTTCTAATCGGAGAATAAGTTCATACTGTTCATGTCCTCCTGTCCTCTAACGGTCTAGTCTAACAGCTGATATCTTCCTCCATGTTGTCCCTGCTTCTCTAAAAGGTCCACCGCATCCGATGAATTTATGATTCTACAGAAGTCATATTAAAAAGTGGACATGCAGCCCTGTTGTCTGCAGGTGAGTCCAGACTGCAGCAGCTTTTACTTTGATAACTGAGACGCTTCTCGACTTCCACAACGCCGGCAGACGCGTCATCTTCCAACCCGACGGCGGTGCAACGTCAAACTCTTTGAACTTTGACCTCAAGTGTTTCGATGAATCTGACATCAGTACCACAGTTCAGTTTGTACTTGTTGACGTCGGAGGATCGATGCTGCGATCAGACAGACGTGCTGACGAGCAGGAAACTCATGAGAATCACAAAATACCACGTTACACATTCAAATGCAAAATATCACAAACTGTGCCGGTGTGTGTGTCTGCATGTTTGTTTGTGTGTGTGTGTGTGTGTGTGTGTGTGTGTGTGTGTGTGTGTGTGTGTGTGTGTGTGTGTGTGTGTGTGTGTGTGTGTGTGTGTCTGCTTGTGTGTGTGGTGTGTGTGTGTGTGTGTGTGTGTGTGTGTGTGTCTGCTTGTGTGTGTGGTGTGTGTGTGTGTGTGTGTGTGTGTGTGTGTGTGTGTGTGTGTGTGTGTGTGTGTGTGTGTGTGTGTGTGTGTGTGTGTGTGTGTGTGTGTGTGTGTGTGTGCGTGCGTGTGTGTGTGTGTATGTGTGTGTGTGTGTATGTGTGTGTGTGTGTGTCTCTGCATGTTTGTGTGTGTGCGTGTTTGTGTGTGTGTCTGTGTGTGTGTGTGTGTGTGTGTGTGTGTGTGTGTGTGTGTGTGTGTGTGTGTGTGTGTGTGTGTGTGTGCGTGCGTGCGTGCGTGTGTGTGTGTGTGTGTGTGTGTGTGTGTGTGTGTGTGTGTGTGTGTGTGTGTGTGTGTGTGTGTGTGTGTGTGTGTGTGTGTGTGTGTGTGTGTGTGTGTGTGTGTGTGTGTAACTCAAGCAGGATGTTAGTACGTCTGCATGTAACACGAGCTAAAAACAAAACAGTGTAACAAATGATCTTTAAAATGACGGTCGAGATCACGAAATAAAGAATGTGTAAAAAACAAAGGACACAAAATGACATTAAAGCAACACAACATTTAAAAGTTTAAAGTTTTGTAGTTTAATGGTTTTCACTTTGTAGATACTTTAGTTTTATATCTGAAGATGACATTTTATTATTTGTGATTAGAGTAAATTATGTCTAAATAGATTTGGCACCAACATAATTCAAAATATCAAACAGATAAAACTTATATACAATATGTGATTTCTCAAAATTAATTGTTTTCATCAATGATTAAAACTTGAAAAATGGCGACAACAAAGAATTGAACGATGTCAAAATATTCTATTATCAAGTAAATATATAAATACAATTTCTTTGACCTGATCCTTTGTTGTTTAATGATTTTTGTATATTTATTTATTTCAAGTGAAAATGTGGTTTAGCATTAATATTATTATGTGCCATCGTCATCTATTGTAAGGTTTTGGTTATTAAGTTATTCTTTACATTAAACATTTGTGTAAAATCTCTCTGACTTTATTATTCTGCTCCGTCAACATCAATGGACAAAAATAATTAGTGGACATAAATTATTCAAACTTGTTAAAAAAAATAGCAAACGACTGCAACAAAGAAATGAATGGGCATTATGTCTAAATATTTTATCAAATGAATATTAAATGAATTTATGAGTAAAAACAAACTCTTGATTTCTGAGGATTTTAAAAGCTTTATATAACAATAATAAACAATACTATTGCTTTCTAATTATTTATTTAACTTTAGTCTTTGGAATGAATTAAATGTTATTCCGTACATCTGCATCCTTTACGATAACTGTTCTGCTCTGGCAACGACATTTATCAAACATAAACAATATGAAGTTTCTGATCAAAGGGTGCAATATTAAAAAATAGAAAATATTAGCAACAAATAATAAAAGCTCAGATGATTTGACAACAAAAATAAAAATGTTTCATTCGTTTTGTTCTTCTCAACAAAATGTTATGATGAAACGGATCTGAATGTAGAAATCAATAAATTAATAAAAACACTGATTGAATGTTTCCGTGACACACTTCCGCTCTGGTCCAGGTCCCCCCCGCCCCACCCCCCTTTCTCCGCTCTGCATCACTCATATTGAATCTTTCATCTCTGCAGTGCACAGTCATGGGTCCTCTGCGCGCCTGCGCACCATCACATCCTGCTGATCAATAAATCTGGCCCGGACCAACCCAAGTTACCAACTACAGATGATTCCAGGAACATAACCTGCATCAGTCTGAAATCATCTGCAGGCCTCATTCTGACAAAACGTCTCTGATGCGGATCTCAAAACGCACTTCCGTTAACGCATCGCTGCGGGACACACACACCCACTGAATGATCTCTGGAGCCCGGGCCAGAGCTGGTCCGGATCAGGCCTACCTGGCGCACCGTCCGCTCCTTTTCCGCCTTTTGGGAATCTTCATCTGGGATTTTATTTCGGCACAAAACGTCCTGGATCAGAAAACCCACCGTTCCTCTAAAAGGGGGCCAGGGTTTGGGCCTCAGACTCCCGCAGGACTAAACCACCATATATTTCTCCTCTAACAGTCCCCGGGATCGAACTGGGCCGAGTCCGTCCTCAGACCGGCCGTCCGGTGCAGAGCAGGCCCGCTGCAGGTCCGGGACGCACCGAGCCCAAGAAGACACACACACACACACACACACACACACACACACACACACACACACACACACACACACACACACACACACACACACACACACACACACAAAACAATATTCCCCCTCAGAGTCCAGCAGCGCTCATTTAAAAGCCCGCAGCTGTCCGGTCCGGTCCGGGTCCGGGTCCTCCTCCGGGTCTCCTGCTGCAGCTAAACAGGGTGCAGGTCGGTCCTCAAACCCTCCTGCTGGACCAGAACCGGGAGTCAAAACCAGATCCAGAAACCCGGCTGTGGGTGTCAGGTTCTCCGGCTCCAGCCTGTTTGTCCGCACTGCAGCTCTGCCTCATCCCGCGTCAAACTCGCGTCACTACCCACAACCACAACATCCGGTTGGTGCTTTCAAATTAAAAGCTCCTCTCATCCGCGCTCAGCGCATTCACCAACAAGGATGGAGATTATTTCATAAAGTTTTACCCACTAAATAGAAGTTTATGGGAAATAACAATTCATTTTCAGCCTTTCTTGTGTCTTAATAAAAAGCTCATAAACATGTATGATGCTGCTGCAGCGTTGAAAAATGATCCTCAATACAAACGTTCGTGTTTTCCAGTTTAAATGATGACCTGCATCATAACCACAATTTTCTCTTCTAACTAGTTAACTAGTTAATTCTTTGGTCAAAAAAAAATAACAGATTGAAAAATGTTCAGTTTCCGAGAATTACAATTTGTCATCTTCGAATATTCAGTTTTGTCCGACCAACAGAATTAGAGAGTTACAAACTGATGTCCCAGTTCTATTTTATTTCCTTCAGAAGAGATCGACCGACTCGTACAGATAATTTCTCCTTCAAAGTAAAAGCATACGAGGATGAGTCTTCTAAATAAAAGTTTAGCTTTGGTCACTTTTTATCCTTCTCTTTGTGGCATGATTGAGATTCTGATTCTGTGATACGCTTCATTACAAACGTTCGCTGTAAAACTTCCTTGTGTTTCAGAAGAACACTACAACACTTTGTTTTTACTGAGCCGCTGCACTCAGTTCAGTTTCCGGTGTCATGTTTGGTGTTAAATTGCGTTCGTGAGGATTTTTGTAACGCTGCTGTGTGAACAAGGCGAACAAGTTTCAATAAAACATTTATTATGATTTCAGGTTGTCCGTCCGTCCCGTTCTCAGTCAGACCGCATGTCCGATCCTGTCTTCTGAAAACTGATATCTCAAGGACATTTTAAAGGGACTTTCTTCATATTTGGCACACATAGCATGCACTATGTGGATTTTAATGGTCAAAGGTCAAGGTCACTGTGTCCTTGCGTCCATCCACTCTTCTGAATGCAATATCTCAGGAAGGCATTGAGGGACTTTCTGCCAACGGCACCAACGCTCACGTCTGTCGAACACCTGTGAACGTGATGCTGTAACTCAGCAACAGATGGGACGATAAAGATTGTGACCGTGTTTCACATCCGGTCAGTTACTGCATTGTGATCGTGATCGTATAGATCAAACATGTAAACACGTAAGAATTCCTTCAATGTCTTCACTACGTATAATGTTTCAGTCTGGACCAAATGCAGAGGCGTGTGGGCGATATGAACTCTGTAACTTTACTTTAGTTCAGCAGCTGGCGAGGCTTCTTCCTCTCTCTCTCCTGCTCGTTGTGTTTTCTAATTTTCTAATTCTAAAGTAAGGAGTCGCAACCATGACAACCCAGCTGTTAGCTGCTATAGTTACTCAGCTCTCACTATGAGCCAAGCAACTGGAAACCAGCAGTGACGTCGCACGTTGATTTGTGAACGGCCGTTATGAAGCCTCGAGCCTGATTGACCATATTTGGACGAGCTGACCGATCTGATCGGAAACCTGACAATACTATGTCCCGCCCACCGATAGCTGTAACCTGACTGCACCACAGGCCTGTCAATCAAACAGACACGCCCCCAAAAACAGGTCTTCTTGAATCTTCTTTTCTAATGAATGAGGGATTATTTTCAGATGGACCTCCAGAAAACTAAGAAGAAGGAGTGACTTTAGCTAACAACACCGAGATAACTGATGGACACATTTTATTCACTTTGGATTTGATGAGAGAAGTTGAATGGGAGTCTATGGAGCCGGAGGCTTTTTGGAGCCGACCTCTAGTGGCACTCGCTGGTATTGCAGCTGAAGATACTTCTGGATCAGAACCATTTTACAGACCTGAAGCTACGAACTCTTTTATATCCAGTCTGTGAAGCCAAGCCAGTGCAGCTCCTGCTCTCCCCGACAGGAAGTCAGGGTTGCTGGGCGACAGCCCTGAGCAGAAGTCCACAGTTCACCTCCAACCAGCTCTGTGGGTTCTGCACGGTGATGGAGAGAAATGCAGCCACCGGCCGGGAGGCACTAAAGAAACAGACGCAACATTAAAGTCGAATGGCACAAACAGTGTTGTTGTTCTATATCTCATTTGAAAATATATCAATGAGGCTTAAAAAGTCAACACATCGCCCTGTAATCTGAGGAGGTATTTCAAGATGTGTATAATTTGGTATGGAAACCACATGTACCATATTTACTTGGTGTCTTTAAATCATGTTTTTTTTTCCCCTCCTGACAAAATGTCATGTGATCCTCTGTGACCTTCACTCGCTGGATGTTGCATGAGAGGTTTAAATGGCTCCAAGCTCGTCAGGGAGTCGAGTTCGTTTCCGGTTTATTTAAATACTTCATTTTCATTTTCAGTCAGGTACTCTAGTTTTTACTGGAGCAGTTGGAGTAACTATGAAGAAGAAAAATACATAATTAAAAGTAGATTCAATTTAGAAGTTCCAGAAGCATCTGTTATTGTGGATCAATTTAACACTGATATCTCTCATTCACAAAGGACCGTTTGACGTTGGTCAAACCTACATTATCCCCGTTGTCTTGAGACCAAGTGGAACACAACAGCAAGTTAGAAGACTAAAAATAAATCTAAAATAATACAATACAGTTGTTCCCAATAAACCAATCACAGACCATCTCCGCTCTACAAACATCAGGGTCACAACATCTTACTGCTGCTGTCTTATTGTGGAACCACCATCAATGATGAACTAACAGGGCTGCGATATTAAGATATTCTATTATATGAATATGAGACCGGATAAAAATCCTCTCTGATTTTGGACATCTTATTATTGAGATATGTCAAAATTGTTGTCTTTTCCTGATTTCAAAAGCTGCATAACAGTAAAGTGATGTCACTTTCTGACCATAATTCTGATTCATATTTATCAAAAATTTAATTGTGTAAATATAGTATACATTAGTAATATATACAGTACATCTGGAAAGTATTCACAGCGCTTCACTTTTTCCACATTTTGTTATGTTACAGCTTTATTCCAAAATGGATTAAATTCATTTTTTCCTCAAAATTCTACACATAATACCCCATAATGACAACATGAAAAGTTTTTTTGAAATTTTTGCAAATCTATTGAAGATAAAAAATTTAAAAAATCACATGTACATAAGTATTCACAGCCTTTTCCATTACACTCAAAATTGAGCTCAGGTGCTTCCTGTTTCCACTGATCATCATGAGATGTTTCTACAACTTGAATGGAGTCCACCTGGTAAATTCAGTTGATTGGACATGATTTGGAAAGACACACACTGTCTATATAAGGTCCCACAGTTGACATGTCAGAGCACAAACCAAGACATGAAGTCCAAAGAATCATCTGTAGACCTCTGAGACAGGATTGTATCGAGGCAAAGATCTGGGGAAGAGTACAGAAACATTTCTGCAGCATTGAAGGTCCCAATGAGCACAGTGGCCTCCATCACCTGTAAATGGAAGAAGTTTGAACCACCAGGACTCTTCCTAGAGTTGGCTGCCCGGCCAAACTGAGCGATCGGGGGGTAAGGGCCTTAGTCAGGGAGGTGACCAAGAACCCGATGGTCACTCTGACAGAGATCCAGCGTTGCTCTGTGAAGAGAGGAGAACCTTCCAGAAGGACAACCATCTCTGCAGCACTCCACCCAGCAGGCCTGTATGGTAGAGTGGCCAGACGGAAGACACTCCTCAGTAAAAGGCACATGACAGCCCACCTGGAGTTTACCAAAAGGCACCTGAAGGACTGTCAGACCAGGAGAAACTAAATTCTCTGGTCTGATGAAACAAAGATTGAACTCTTTGGCCTGAATGCCAAGCGTCATGTTTGGAGGAAACCAGGCACCGCTCATCACCTGGCCAATACCATCTCTACGGTGAAGCATGGTGGTGGCAGCATCATGCTGTGGGGATGTTTTTCAGCAGCAGGAACTGGGAGACTAGTCAGGATGGAGGGAAAGATGAATGCAGCGATGTACAGAGACATCCTTGATGAAAACCTTCTCCAGAGCGCTCTGGACCTCAGACTGGGGCGAATGTTCATCTTCCAACAGGACAACGACCCGAAGCACACAGCCAAGATAACAAAGGAATGTCTTCGGGACAACTCTGTGAATGTCTTTGAGAGGCCCAGGCAGAGCCCAGACTTGAACCTGATTGAACATCTCTGGAGAGATCTGAAGATGTCTGAGCACCGATGCTCCCCATCCAACCTGATGGAGCTTGAGAGGTCCTGCAAAGAAGAACGGGAGAAACTGCCCAAGAATAGGAGCCAAGCTTATAGCATCATACTCAAAAGGACTTGAGGTTGTAATTTCTGACAAAGGTGCTTCAACAAAGTATTGAGCAAAGGCTGTAAATACTTATGTACGTGTTATATTTTCATTCTTTATTTTTAATAGATTTGCTAAAATTTTAAACAAACTTTTTTCACTTTGTCATTATGGGATATGTGTATAGAATTTTGAGGAAAAGAATGAATTTAATCCATTTTGGAATAAATCTGTAACATAACAAAATGTGGAAAAAGTGAAGTGCTGTGAATACTTTCCGGATTCAATGTATATAATAGTAATTCCTATAATATTGTTGCAAAATGCGATATTGAAGTAATTGGTCAAAAATATGGTGATATATGCATCAACTTTTTTTGTTGTTGTTTGTTTTTTGTTGTTGTTTTGTTTTGATCGGTTTGGGTGGGGGGAATTATTTATTCACTTGATTTATTTATTTACTTAATTTTATGTCATTTATTTGTGTATTTTTCTTCCTCAATTTCTTATGTAATGTTCTGCAATGTTTAATGTTCTGTACGTTCTCTTGAATCGCTAAAAAGTAAAAAAAAAAGAGGTGATATTTGATTGTGTCCATCTCGTCTGACCCTGAACCTCCGTGTGGAGCAAACATTCACTGAACTCCTCACGTCGTACACACAGTCACTGCAAAAGTGTGAAGCAGTGAAGAAGCCCGCGAGCGTGAGGAGCTTCCATTGGAAGGAACTGACCCGTTGATATGAGTCCAATTCTCCTTCCTAGATCCGTGTTCACGTCCCGGTTCACTGCAGTTTCCACATACGTGTGATCAGCGAGACTTCGTATCATCACTGTCGTCAATAATGACGTTAAAACACCCTCGAGTGCAATATTTTGATTATACAACAAGTTACCAACTAAATAAAACATATAATCTAAATGTGTTCATATTGTGGAGCAATTCACTCTCAAAGTATAAAACTTTTTGTTAGCGTGATCTCCGTTTCCATGGCAACAATTGGGTTATGACTTACAACTGGAAAACAATCAGTCACGTCAGTAGACTCTTATGTAACGTATGTAATGTTTCCTACTCCAGGAAGTAGTCGGACCCTTAGCAACCACCCTAGCAACAGAGAGGATTTCTCGTCTCCAACTGAATAAATACAGAAAAATAGAAACACTAAACTGATCAGCTAGTTCAGTCTGGTTGGAACAAAGATATCTGATGAACAAAGATATCTGATGAACAAAGATATCTGAGGAACAAAGATATCTGAGGAACAAAGATATCTGAGGAACAAAGATATCTGATGAACAAAGATATCTGATGAACAAAGATATCTGATGATGAACAAAGATATCTGATGAACAAAGATATCAACCCAACCTAAACCCAACTAGGTTTAGGGGGCAAACACTTTTCCACACAGGGCCATGTGGGTTTGGATTTTTTTTCTCCCTTAATAATAAAAACCTTCATTTAAAAACTGCATTTTGTGTTTACTTGTTATCTTTGACTAATATTTAAATTTGTTTGATGATCTGAAACATTTAAGTGTGACAAACATGCAAAAAAATAAGAAATCAGGAAGGAGGCAAACACTTTTTCACACCACTGTATTTGTGAACTCTTACAACACAACCAATCACACTACTGAATCACAAACTCAAACACTTCAGTTCAAAATCAACTTACGTTCAACAAAGGTCGTAAGTCGCCACTCTGAAGCGTGTTAAATGTTAAATGTCACTGCGTCAGTCTCGGTAAAGTATAACGAACAATATTCAGGGCAACACACACCAATGACACACATCAGCTGGTCAGGATATGAAACTGTCAGTCGAGGGGAATCAACATTACAGAACCACTTTGATTTTTATCACCGTGATTCTCTGAACGATGGACTGCAGCATCGTCAGTATAACGGCTGACCATCACACCCAGAAACAAGCTGCCGCATCGCTCTCACCTGGAGACGCAACGATCTGTCAAATAATCAATTAGTCGATCAACAGACAATGAATCCAAAACTATTTTCATAACTCAGTCATTTAAAAAAAAAAGAAGAAAAAAAGTACTTTTGTCATACAAGGTACCAACCTGAATAGGTTTGGAGTTTCCACGTGTTGGTCAGACAAAACATGAGCTTTTGGAAATTACCATTAAAATGTTTTTTTTTTCTTTTTCACTATTTACAGCCCTTTTTTTTTTTTATAAAAAAGATGATTCATCTCTAAATTAAAAAGGTCAGATAGTGAACATAATAAGCTGCAGCCCTGCTCTGTTAACAATTTGTGATTGCTCTGATCTGTGTATATTTACTATTAATTTTCTAGTGTTGTATCTGCGCAAGATAATAAAAAATTTTCCACCTACAGCTCAAACGTTGTCCTAAAAAGACACCAAAACTAAACATGCGTTGAAATAATTTAGGCAAGATCAATGCTCTATATATATAGCAAATATAGAAATACATATTTAAAAAACATAATTTATAAATCCAAATCTACGGACTTGACTTCTGTCATCTTCCTCTGCAGGCCGTGAACACTCGTGCACTGTGGGTTAATTACTATTTGGACATTTGGGTGTTTATAAATGAAACTGGATCAAATTTGCCTCAATAAAAACTTAAATGCAATATTTCTAACATTTTCCCTTAAGAATATTGTTCCTTTTATTTTGCTGAGTGTTTTTCTACTGCCTTTATAACCCCTATTTTACGCATTTGATGCTGTATTGTATTGTAACAAAGCTTTAATTTTGAAAATACCAACCGGATGCTGTGACTCGTGTATTCTTTGTGTCTTGACTGCAGCTTGACGGTGACTTTCCTGTATTTTTTTTGTTTTTTGTTAATCAAACAGTAGCAGCTGGGTGAGGCAGGCGGCGCTGTTCAGTCCCACCCTTCAGAGAGCACCTGAACGGCTCTCAGCTCCGTCCGTTTACCATGAGGCCTTCAAAGACGTCTCACTGTCAAACACCAACATCTGAATCTGAAAACACTCCGAGTCAAACATCACAGCGACGGTGTTTCCCGATGCGATCCGACACCCTGCTTCTCTCACACACACACACACACACACACACACACACACACACACACACACACACACACACACACACACACACACCGCGTCGCCTTTGATTTGGGTTCGATGTCCGCTCGCATCCGCCGGCTCGGTTCGTTTTTCTGCATCTGATGCGACTGTTTGTTTGTTTGTTTGTTTGTTTTCTTCTTACCTGAATGTTGATTTCCGTCCGGACGACAGAGAGCCGAGCAGGATCCACTCCCTGTGCTCCATCTCCATCTCCACAGCATCAGCACCACACACACACACACACACACACACACACACACACACACACACACACACACACACACACACACACACACACACACACACACAGACATACGTCCTCGGTGTCTCCGCGTTGAAGCTGCAGCTCCACAGCGCCCCCTGCTGACGTGGAGTGTGATCAACCATAACAAAGAATCAGCTCCATGTAGAGTACATCGGTCTGAACCCAAGACAGAGACCTCGGTGTGTTTAAGGGCTTCCCACCAAAAACACTTGTATGAGGTTACTAAATAAACAAAAACTACTCATGTCGGATCATAATCTCTTTTATTGCCTCAAAAACATTTCACGTGATTAAAGTGAACATTCCAGATGTTGTTCAACAGGTAGCCAACTAGTTTTTGGTTAACAACGTACTTTTCACTTGTAGTACACGATTTTTATTTTTTAGGGCATCACACTAGAACATAACAAAGATATGATTAGTACTTTCATACATATCTCTCACATGCAGAGTCCGCCACTCTCTCTGCTGGCAGCGAAGGCCGAACCCAACCGAGACCGTCTGGATGATGTTGGATTTCCTATTTGTGTCACCGGGCGTTAAAGTTGTATCGCAAAGCGCCGCTCTTGTTGACAGATGCAGATCTATTGATACAAGTATAAAAAACTAAAAATCGACTTTGTTGGTAAAAATATATGAAGTTTTATAAGATTATTTGGATTGCAAACAAGTTTATTGTGATTTTGAATTTTGTGTGATTCACTGAAGGATGATGTGTTCCTTAATGGACTCAGAAAATTACATTTCTCTTTAAATTAAACCATTTAAAAACCGACTTGGATTAGTTGAAAAAACACAATTGTCTGTTTTCTGACATGACCCGAGTATCCCTGATGTTCTACTTGTGTTCCAGATGTTCTACTTGTGTTCCAGATGTCGTACTTGTGTTCCAGATGTCGTACTTGTGTTGCAGATGTTCTACTTGTGTTCCAGATGTCGTACTTGTGTTGCAGATGTTCTACTTGTGTTCCAGATGTTCTACTTGTGTTCCAGATGTCGTACTTGTGTTCCAGATGTTGTACTCGTGTTCCAGATGTTGTACTCATGTTCCAGATGTTGTACTTGTGTTCCAGATGTCGTACTTGTGTTGCAGATGTTCTACTTGTGTTCCAGATGTCGTACTTGTGTTGCAGATGTTCTACTTGTGTTCCAGATGTTGTACTTGTGTTGCAGATGTTCTATTCGTGTTCCAGATGTTGTACTTGTGTTCCAGATGTTGTACTTGTGTTCCAGATGTCGTACTTGTGTTGTAGATGTTCTACTTGTGTTCCAGGTGTTGTACTTGTGTTCCAGATGTTCTACTTGTGTTCCAGATGTTGTACTTGTGTACTAACGCTCTACTCTGAGTACATCAGTGTGTTCTCTCTGTCAGTACAGAACCATCAGAACACTACAAGTTCCAGGATGAATCACTCAGAACGTTCCAACATAGAAGAAGTGTGAAACTCTGGATACTTTCCACCCTAAACGGTCGCCATAATGGCTCTGTACAGGAAGGGGCGGGGCCACAGACATAAAGGATTTTCTAATTAAAGTGTGTGAGGAAGCTGCAGCTGTTCCTGAACACAAAGTGTTTCTTTTCCACTGCTGCTGCTGGACAGAAGAATCAGTGTGTTTATTGAGTGTTAAACAGAGGACACAAAAACATGTTGATTTCTGGGTAAAATAATTAAAGCTGCAGATATTTTGGAGGCTGATGTGTTCACATGATGAGGTCACTTCCTGTCAGTGCAGAACAGCAGTGTGATCTGAAACAACACTACTCTGTCTAAACTCCTAATTCCCATTGAACGTATAGACAGGGAGAGTCGACTAAAAGTTTCTCAGTTATAGATTTATCTTTATCTTTTCTTTCTTGAGGACTTTACATACTTTTTGCTACATAAACAAAGTAGCTTTGAATTAAAGCTGAAAGTCAAATGTCTGTGATTTGCAAGGTTTTACATGCATATCTGTTTACATCATTGAATATTTGTTTTTAAGTACATGTCACAGCAGTACTAATGATGCATTAAAAGAACTTTGGGGATGCCCTTGATGACCTATCCTGAGCTGGGCGGGGCCATCCAGTAAGAAAAGAGTAAGGACAGAGAGGCCAGGTTGCCATTTGTGCTCAAATACTGCCATCTCGTGGACTCAGGCAAACTCACTTATTAAAAGAATATGTCAATAAGTAACGTGCAGCCGACATAAAATGCAGATGTTTTTCACATCCCCATTAATCCAGAATACTTCTCCATCAAATCAAGAATATTTCTTCAACTCTGATAAAAAAAAAAAACTGGAGCGTATAAGTCTGAAAATGCGTTTTACGACAACACTGTACACTTGAGTTAACAGTTGAAAGCCGGCCAGTAGTTAGAGCATTTCACTGACTGATGATCTACTGGGATTTTCACCCACAACCATCTCTAGCTTTACAGAGAACCGTCCGACAAAGAGAAAATACCCAGGGAGCTGCAGTTCTCTGGGTGAAGATGCCTCGTTGATGCCAGAGGTCAGAGGTCAGAGGAGAACGGTCAGACTGGTTGGAGATGATAGAAAGGAAACAGTGACTCCAATAAGCACTCGCTCCAACCGAGAAGATCTGAACAACACCTGGAAGCTTGAAGCAGACAGACTCCAGCAGCAGAAGACCACCGGGTCCTCCTGTCAGCTAACAACAGCAAACTGAGGCTGGATTCACACCGGCTCATTGGACAGGAGAAGATCGGAGTAACGTCTCCGTCTGATGAGTCTGGATTTCTGCTGCCACATTCAGATGGTCGGCAGAGTTTGGTGTCAACGACATGAAAGCGTGCATCCATCTTCCCTCGTATCAGTGGTTCAGGTGGTGGTGTGATGGTGGTGCGATGGTGGTGGTGGTGTGGTGATGATGGTGGTGGTGGTGGTGTGGTGTGATGGTGGTGGTGGTGATGGTGGTGTGGTGGTGGTGTGATGGTGGTGGTTTGATATTTTCTTGTCCCACTTTGGGTCCTTCATACCAGCTGAGCATCATGTAAACACCACAGCCTACCTGAGTATTGCTGCTGACCGTGTCTGTCCCTTTATGTCCTCAGTGTGACACCAAGAATTAAGGAATTTCTGAAGGCAAACGGGGTCCAACAAGGTACTAGCAAGGTGTACCTAATAAAGTGGACGGTGAGTGGATATGGGTTGATCAAAAATGGCAAAAAATATAATTTATGAGAAAAATATTTACAGAATAATGAGAAACAACGATTTACAGACATTTTTTTTTATTTTTATGAAAGTGACTATAGTTGTTATTGTTGAGCTACAGAGACAAAATAGTCAGAATAATCATGTAACAAATATACAAAATTGGGGGATATTTCACCCCGTCCTCAGGGTGGAGTTTGGCACGCCACAGGTGGAGGAGGGTGCTGTTTCACCCCGTCCTCTTGGTGGAGCTTGGCACGCTACAGGTGGAGGAGGGCGCTGTTTCACCCCTTCCTCTTGGTGGAGTTTGGCATGCTACAGGTGGAGGAGGGCGCTGTTTCACCCCGTCCTCTTGGTGGAGCTTGGCACGCTACAGGTGGAGGAGGGCCCTGTTTCACCCCTTCCTCTTGGTGGAGTTTGGCACGCTACAGGTGGAGGAGGGCGCTGTTTCACCCCGTCCTCTTGGTGGAGTTTGGCATGCTACAGGTGGAGGAAATTCTGTTTTAAACTGAAATTTCAATTTCAAGTTTTTCACTTCAAATATAAAGGACTCATTCTGTTTCTAGTAACAGGTATATCTGCCCGTTAGTAACGTGTGGTTTGTCTGAACCAGCTGTTGCGTCCTGTAGAAATCAGCTGGCCTCCTGCAGAGGTCACTGTTTGTGTGGTTTAACTGAAACCTGCTGCAGACCAGGTTACTCTGTTTGAGATCATTCATTTCAACATGTGGACAGGTTTATACAATTCAAATCATGTTCAGTGTATTCTGACACCACAAAGACTTCTCCTTGTTAGAAGTTAACAGGTTATATTTCACAGATGACATTGCATTAGATTGCATGAAACAAAGTGGCAGATATGTTATGATTGAAAGTACACAACAAAATGACTCACTGGACTAGTCAACTATCATAAGTCCAGATGAATCCTGTCTTTCAGGACGTAGATCCTTACCTTGTAGAAGACAGTAGCAGGAGTTCAGAGTTTACCGTTGGCCGGGACACTTTGGGTTCCCTCGTTTTTGTGATTGTCCAACTCAGGAAATTCATTTTCTATGATGAGACAACATGACAGAAAACTACATGAATCAACCAGCCCGTCTATCAGGTACAAGGCCTCATATGAAATTCAAAAAGTAAAAAATAAATCTGCCAAAATGAGACAAACTTAGTAAGGCTACAGTTCATCTGCATGGCGCGTGCAGGATGTTCTGAAGTGACGTCACAATTGACCGCGAGTCCTCCACACAAACGAGAATATTAGAATGACACGTCATAAGGACGTACACACACATACATACACATATATATATATATATATATATATATATATATTGCTTTCTCCATAAAAGTGTTACTTTCTCCATAAAAGTCTTACTTTCTCCATAAAGTGTTACTTTCTCCATAAAAGTATTACTTTCTCCATAAAAGTATTACTTTCTCCATAAAAGTCTTACTTTCTCCATAAAAGTGTTACTTTCTCCATAAAAGTATTACTTTCTCCATAAAAGTATTACTTTCTCCATAAAAGTCTTACTTTCTCCATAAAAGTTTTACTTTCTCCATAAAAGTATTACTTTCTCCATAAAAGTCTTACTTTCTCCATAAAAGTATTACTTTCTCCAGTGTTACTTTCTCCATAAAAGTGTTACTTTCTCCATAAAAGTATTACTTTCTCCATAAAAGTCTTACTTTCTCCATAAAAGTGTTACTTTCTCCATAAAAGTCTTACTTTCTCCATAAAAACGTTACTTTCTCCATAAAAGTCTTACTTTCTCCATAAAAACGTTACTTTCTCCATAAAAGTGTTGCTTTCTCCATAAAAGTCTTACTTTCTCCATAAAAGTCTTACTTTCTCCATAAAAGTTACTTTCTCCATAAAAGTATTACTTTTAAAAGTCTTACTTTCTCCATAAAAGTGTTACTTTCTCCATAAAAGTCTTACTTTCTCCATAAAGTGTTACTTTCTCCATAAAAGTCTTACTTTCTCCATAAAAGTATTACTTTCTCCATAAAAGTCTTACTTTCTCCATAAAAGTCTTACTTTCTCCATAAAAGTCTTACTTTCTCCATAAAAGTCTTACTTTCTCCATAAAAGTCTTACTTTCTCCATAAAAGTGTTACTTTCTCCATAAAAGTATTACTTTCTCCATAAAAGTCTTACTTTCTCCATAAAAGTATTACTTTCTCCATAAAAGTCTTACTTTCTCCATAAAAGTATTACTTTCTCCATAAAAGTAAAATTACTTTCTCCATAAAAGTATTACTTTCTCCATAAAAGTCTTACTTTCTCCATAAAAGTCTTACTTTCTCCATAAAAGTCTTACTTTCTCCATAAAAGTCTTACTTTCTCCATAAAAGTCTTACTTTCTCCAGTCTTACTTTCTCCATAAAAGTCTTACTTTCTCCATAAAAGTATTACTTTCTCCATAAAAGTCTTACTTTCTCCATAAAAGTCTTACTTTCTCCATAAAAGTCTTACTTTCTCCATAAAAGTATTACTTTCTCCATAAAAGTATTACTTTCTCCATAAAAGTCTTACTTTCTCCATAAAAGTCTTACTTTCTCCATAAAAGTCTTACTTTCTCCATAAAAGTCTTACTTTCTCCATAAAAGTCTTACTTTCTCCATAAAAGTCTTACTTTCTCCATAAAAGTATTACTTTCTCCATAAAAGTCTTACTTTCTCCATAAAAGTCTTACTTTCTCCATAAAAGTATTACTTTCTCCATAAAAGTCTTACTTTCTCCATAAAAGTGTTACTTTCTCCATAAAAGTATTACTTTCTCCATAAAAGTCTTACTTTCTCCATAAAAGTGTTACTTTCTCCATAAAAGTATTACTTTCTCCATAAAAGTCTTACTTTCTCCATAAAAGTCTTACTTTCTCCATAAAAGTCTTACTTTCTCCATAAAAGTATTACTTTCTCCATAAAAGTCTTACTTTCTCCATAAAAGTGTTACTTTCTCCATAAAAGTCTTACTTTCTCCATAAAAGTGTTACTTTCTCCATAAAAGTATTACTTTCTCCATAAAAGTCTTACTTTCTCCATAAAACTTTCTCCATAAAAGTGTTACTTTCTCTTACTTTCTCCATTCTTACTTTCTCCATAAAAGTCTTACTTTCTCCATAAAAGTATTACTTTCTCCATAAAAACTTTCTCCATAAAAGTCTTACTTTCTCCATAAAAGTCTTACTTTCTCCATAAAAGTCTTACTTTCTCCATAAAAGTGTTACTTTCTCCATAAAAGTATTACTTTCTCCATAAAAGTGTTACTTTCTCCATAAAAGTGTTACTTTCTCCATAAAAGTATTACTTTCTCCATAAAAGTCTTACTTTCTCCATAAAAGTTTTACTTTCTCCATAAAAGTCTTACTTTCTCCATAAAAGTCTTACTTTCTCCATAAAAGTATTACTTTCTCCATAAAAGTCTTACTTTCTCCATAAAAGTCTTACTTTCTCCATAAAAGTCTTACTTTCTCCATAAAAGTCTTACTTTCTCCATAAAAGTCTTACTTTCTCCATAAAAGTCTTACTTTCTCCATAAAAGTCTTACTTTCTCCATAAAAGTGTTACTTTCTCCATAAAAGTATTACTTTCTCCATAAAAGTCTTACTTTCTCCATAAAAGTGTTACTTTCTCCATAAAAGTATTACTTTCTCCATAAAAGTTTTACTTTCTCCATAAAAGTGTTGCTTTCTCCATAAAAGTATTACTTTCTCCATAAAAGTCTTACTTTCTCCATAAAAGTCTTACTTTCTCCATACTTTCTCCATAAAAGTATTACTTTCTCTATAAAAGTCTTACTTTCTCCATAAAAGTGTTACTTTCTCCATAAAAGTATTACTTTCTCCATAAAAGTGTTACTTTCTCCATAAAAGTATTACTTTCTCCATAAAAGTCTTACTTTCTCTATAAAAGTCTTACTTTCTCCATAAAAGTATTACTTTCTCCATAAAAGTATTACTTTCTCCATAAAAGTCTTACTTTCTCCATAAAAGTCTTACTTTCTCCATAAAAGTCTTACTTTCTCGATAACCTCCACGATTATCCTCCACAAGTGATCAGGACATTTTACAAATGTCAATTCCCAATGGTCCTCAATTTACTATGGTTACTGGCGGGGGACTAGTGTGCATGCTCATGGGAGGACTGACAGCTAGTGCGAATGCTCATATTGAAGCCTTAGCTATTTGTTGAGCTAATCTTCAATTAAAACAATCAGGCCTATGTAAACTATGTTTTTTTCAACTTGTAATTAACTGTAAATTCAAAACTGTTTGTAAAAAGTGAATATTGTTGATACTCATATAAGGTTAATTAATCTATGCAAATCATGACAGGTATTAGTATTTACAGTGTACATTCTTTTTAACAAACCACTCAGGTACTCCAAATATGGTGGCTTCATTTTCAAATTACTCACTTCAGAGTCGTTTTTTCTGTAGCCTATACATTTTTTAAGTTTAAGTGTGCCTTAAAGTGCAAACCCACTGAGGGGCTGGCTCTGAAACCCTCCAGCTCCAATAGACTCCATTCAGCTTCTCTCCTGAAATACCAAGTCAGTCATATTGTATGGTGTCATCAGCTGAATGCACTCCTTCTGATCAATAATATAAAACACAGGTCTGTTTCAGGAGATGCCTGATTTGATTGACATGACTGGGGTACAGTCAGGTGGGCGGGCGTAGTGAGTTATATAAACATAACCGGCAGTGTCAGCTATGATAAATTTAATTGCATATTATATACTGATTATTGTCAACTGCTGAAGCTGTATAAAATACTAAGGCAGAGCCTTGCTGGCTGTAGAGCAGAGGTTCTCAAACTCATAACACTTAAATCTAATAATATAATATAATAATGATAATAATAATTAGGATTGAAGACCAGCATGCATTGATATTTGTAGTTAAGCATCAGATAAGGTTTTAGAGCTACATTACAACCTCTGGCTCCTCTTCACTTTGAATAAAATGTTTCTTTTTTTGTTGTTTCTGTTTTGACTTTGTTCTTATCATGATAACTTTGAGTAGTGACTGATGTTTTATTTACAATTAACCCCTCCTTTTGAAATAATAAAAAACACATTATATGGTCTTTTATTTTCACTTTTCTTCATTAAGCTTCATTAGTGTAATTTTCATTTACTGAAATTGTATTTCACTTATTTTTTAATTACCAAATTACCAGTCCTTACCTCGACCTACAATATAATGACACAATTCCTTAGATGCAGAGAAATTACAAAAGAATTGAACAGAACATATATTGTAGGCCAATTTTGTTGTTTTAATTTTTTAATAAAATAATTTTTTTTACACAATCCCATCCTACCCTTTTTAATTTCCTCACTATTACTGTCAGTGCTTTCAAAAATAAAATACAAGTGCAAGTCCAGATAAACTGAAACATTGTGACTCAGTCTTGATTTTACTTGTTTTGCAATACTTTTTTTTAACATTTGTAATGTTTCATTTTCTGTTGGGTTCCAAAAACTCCACAAAGAAACAAGACACATTAAATACAGCGTAAATATTCTTTATGTGAACATACTGATTTCAATTGTGTTTATACAGAGCTACAGCACAGATATATAAAAATATGACTCTGAACGTGACTCAGATCGTGGACCGATCCTATTGTTGAAACTTTGTACTGGATAAACATCAGATTTCAACATTTCTGGCATTATGAAATGACACAGAGTATAAAAATGTGATAGAATCTGCTTCCCTTCATATATATTTTACATATTTGTACATAAATGTCTATGCAGAGCTGAATGTCGGGTTTGTAAAGTTCCTGTTGCTCTGAGCTTCAGGATTGTCGTTCTCAGCCAAGTCTTCAGGATCGAGATCTGCCTCAAACATCCGCTGCAACAAGGCGTCCACAGTCCGATATCCTGAAACAAGACGACAACACACGAAATAATCAATACTGTGGTTAACAGGCATGCACAGTTTTCATTTCTGTCTCTATTCAAACACTTTGTCAGCTATTACAATTCATCCTCAGGGGAACGTGAACGTCTAAACTAAACTTCCTGACCAGCCATCCAATGGTTGTTCACTTAAAAGGGTTATCTTGTCTTTTCTCAACTTCTACCTGACTTGTACTTACTTTTTGAGGCAATTTTAAACATCAGGGACGGTTGGTGTGTTGTTGCTGACTGGCAGCTACCCAAGTCGTTATCAATGGTTTCCATGGTGTTCACCAAGTTGTCCTCCAACGTCTTCCTGGTTAACACAGAAAAACAGATGATCACTGAACATGTTTGTCTGATGTCTTTCGAGTTTTATGAATGTGAACATAATAGCGTTCGTACTGGCTTCATCAGAACACATGGACCATTCTTGGCAAAAGCATGAATTGCATGCGATGCAAAACACTCTCAAATCAAGCGTCAACCATCAGTGATGTCGTCAACCATCAGTGATGTCATCAACCATCAGTGATGTCATCGTTGGTTTGTGAATGTTATGAATCCTCCAGTTCAGATTCTGTCCGTCACCATCTTTAATAGTTCGGAGCGGTTTGGAGCAGGAAGTGACCATATTTGGACGATCTGGAGGAGGAGCCAGCGGTGGATCTGACTGATCTGATCGGAAACCTGACAATACTACGTCCCGCCCACCGATAGCTGTAACTTGACTGCACCACAGGCCTGTCAATCAAACAGACACGCCCCCAAAAACAGGTCTTCTTGAATCTTCTTTTCTAATGAATGAGGGATTATTTTCAGATGGACCTCCAGAAAACTAAGAAGAAGGAGTGACTTTAGCTAACAACACCGAGATAACTGATGGACACATTTTATTCACTTTGGATTTGATGAGAGAAGTTGAATGGGAGTCTATGGAGCCGGAGGCTTTTTGGAGCCGACCTCTAGTGGCACTCGCTGGTATTGCAGCTGAAGACACTTCTGCATCAGCCTCATTTTTAATGGGCTATAGAGTGGCAGGATTAATCACCTGTTTCTGTTTTCCAGTCAACTGGCATGTGAGGCAAGTTCTAAGCAGAAATGTCTCCTTTCAAAAGACAAATGTGATCATATGATTTAATTTTTTCCACCTAAATGATGTGTGACACTATTATGTGCAGTCTGTACAGTCAGTCTTAATGTAGAGGGCTGAACAATTTAAACAATTTCACCCCCCAGAAAACTGTCCCCTACCCTGGAAACAATAACCACAGGTGGCACCTTGTCATCATGGAGAAGGTGGTTGTACAGAGGTTTCA
The DNA here is from genome assembly GCF_029030835.1 of Brachyistius frenatus. Taxonomy (NCBI): domain Eukaryota; kingdom Metazoa; phylum Chordata; class Actinopteri; family Embiotocidae; genus Brachyistius; species Brachyistius frenatus. Next base: position 381,294 of record NW_027210868.1, read on the forward strand.
GTGTTGGGTTTTGTCTTTGATTTTTCACAAGGTTGATGTGAAAAATAGGCAACAGAAGAGGAAGCCCATAAAGTACAAGATCTCTTTTTTTAAAATGATTAATTAATTAATTAATTGTCAAGACCACCACCACTGACCCACATGTGCAGCTTATACAAATACTCATCAGCAATGTGAAGTAGGGGTGTAAGTTAAGATGTACAATCAGTTCTGGTGCAGATATTATCACAGTACTGAGTGTATATACTGTAGGTTATACTGCATGTGTATATCGCATCAGGGGTTGTCATGGTAACCTACTGTGCCACATCCAGCTCCAGTTCCTCGATCTTCTTCTCCAGAGATGTCTGCAGGTCACTTTTATCCACCGAGTACTCCACGAAGAATGCCTCGAGGACGAACGCCACGAAGATGCTGAAAGACAACAGGAAGTGACGTTTCATGAGCGGGGACACACGACAAAGCCGAAGTGTGACAGAGACGTGAAGAGATGTGGTTAGAAATACAGTACAGACCAAAGGCGGCCAAAAGTCTGAGAGCACTACTGCACCTGAAGTCAGTCAGTGCAACCATAGACTCTGCAGTTACACCAAAAAAAAGATATGCTGAACTCTCTCGAGACTTGTTTACATTTGGCCAAACTGGCCACGAGCAGTTACTGTTTCTGTTTTACTCTTGGATAAACAGACAACTATAACATGATTTCAAAGCTTAAACATCTCTCTAACAATGAAACAATGACATGCTTGGAAATTGTACTTCATACTGAATCTAGAAATATGTGTATCTTTAGATTCATGTTCAGAAATGATTTCAGTATGACTCTGAGAAGGAATTCATTTTTAATGAAAATTGTTGGCCAAATCAGCAGCACAGATATTAAATCCCTCCGCACCAACACTTACACGCACCCTTTCACCTCATGTAGTATCCATGTCCTGGGTTATAAGGCTCAATGGTCTAAACCTATACTGTATAGTGCTTTTTCACCGTGGCAGCATTTAAGCACCCTTCAATTTGTCCCATATTTAATCATTCCACACCAGCTGCCAGTGTCTTCGGTGACAGGAGAATGCGGGGATTGAACCACCAACCTTACATATAGTCAGCAACCCGTGAGCCACAGCTGCCCTCATCAATATAAACCGTCACACTGATGGTATTCCACTTTACATTCAGGAGTTTCAGAATGAACAAAGCTACATTTCACCACGTCTGAAGTGAGACAGGAAAACAAACAGCGTCATGCTTCAAGCAGCAGTGTGTACGACACAAGTACCACTGGCTCCTAGAAACAACCAGCAATTATGGTTTTCAGCTGACGAGAGTCAGTAACAAGAATCATACAGGATTATCTCAGATGGGCAGGGGTTGTTTGTGTGACTGAGTCTTACTTGATGATGATGATGACGACCGTGATGTGGAAGAGGACAAAGAACATCTTGGCTAACTTGTGGGTGACGGCGGCAAAGCCGCTGCTGAGAAGTGGAGTCACGTTAAGGAAACACAGAGTCCAACAAAAATCAGAATCAGTCTGATATAAGAAACAGTTCTTGACCTTCTGAGAACTTGTGAGCAGAAAGATTTCATTTTTAGTATTGACATTTCAAAGATAGTGAAAAGGCCACAGAAATGTTTACGTTTTAAAGATGAATGATATTTTGTTCTGAGAGATGAAACCCAGTAAACATGGCAGCCCCGTCGTCAGCGAGGCACTAGCAGCAAAGTTTCATATTCTGTGTGTGTTCGGCATTCAGGTGAAGGATATCGTGCCACTGGTTGACCACAGTGAGCTCCACCAGCAGAATGAAGGACGACACCACGTTGTTGAAGTTGTTCTTGCAGTAGTTGAGTTGTGCAAAGGCCGTTCCTTTCAGCAGAGGGTTCCCACAGTACGCCTTCGCCGGGTCACTGGTGTCCTCGTAAAACTTCACTTTCCCCTTGAAGAGCTCCATCCCCACCATGGCAAAGATATAGTACACCACCTGGTGGAGGAGGACGATCGTAATCACAGACAGATTTACTAGAATGGGCGGAGCCTTCAGTTTTCAGGCTCCTCTCCCGATGAACCAGCTCCCAGTTTGTGTTGGAGGGGCAGAAACCCTCCCTAGCTTTTTAATCAAGTTTATAGTTGGAGCTGCTCAGGTGAACCTGAACCAACCTGCAGTTATGCTGTTATAGACTAAGTCTGCTGGGGGACCTCACATGATGCACTGGGCTTCTTTCCTCTCACTCTTTAACTGTCTATAACTCATATCTCACCATTACATCTCATTAACTTCATGGTTTTTCTCTCCCATAATTTTTGCTCATTGTTTGTTATTGTCTCCATTCAGTTCCGTCGCTAAAGTAGTTTCTGTTCTTTCTTTTCCAGATGTCCCGTCATGGAGCTGCATGTCTCTGCTCTGTGCTTGTCGTATCCACCAATAGTTCATGTCTTCTATCTCTATGCTGTCCTTTTTTCTCTCTGCTCTCCTCTCACCCCAACTGGTGGAGGCAGATGTCCTCCACCTCTGAGCCTGGTTCTGTTAGCAGAAGCTCCGCCCACCTCTGAGCCTGGTTCTGTTAGCAGATGCTCCGCCCACCTCTGAGCTTGGTTCTGTTAACAGATGCTCCGCCCACCTCTGAGCCTGGTTCTGTTAGCAGATGCTCCGCCCACCTCTGATCCTGGTTCTGTTAACAGATGTTCTCCACCTCTGATCCTGGTTCTGTTGGAGGTTTCTTCCTGTTAAAGGGAGTTTTTCTTCCCTCTGTTGGAGGTTTTTCTCCCTTAAAGAGGAGTTTTTCTTTCCTAGCTTATGTGGGAATTATTGAATTGTTGTGTTTCTGCGTTTAATGTTGAAAAGTTCTGTTGGAAGGACTTTCCTGTTCAGTGCCATGAAATAATCTGTGTTGTGATTTGGCGCTATATTAGGTAAAACTGAATTGAATTGAATTGAATTGAATTGAATTGAATTGAATTGAATTGAATTGAATTGAATTGAATTGAATTGAATTGAATTGAATTGAATTGAATTGAATTAAATTGAACTGAACTGAACTGAACTGAATTGAATTGAATTCTAAAAGGAGAAGTGGGCCAAGTACCAACTCCAGCTCTTTTACCAGTGCCCTGGTCAGGGGTACTGGGGTAACATGGTGCTGGATTAGATCAGCCGCAGGGAAACAGGCCCTAAACTCTATGTTGCTGTTATTTGTTGTTCCACTGTCAACTAGGTCTCTAACTCTATCCTGAACCTTAGTCTTCTCAGTCCTCCCACCACGACGTAACAACCAAACACAAACAGAACCTCCCTCCCACTGATCCAATCTAGGACCAGACAAAAGTTTATGAGAAGTCATGGTACACCAAAGAGGACGTGACAGTGTATCTTAACAGGCAATCTGCTGTCAGCAACTTACAATGATGAGTTGTCCGAATGTGAGGATCGCTGGTCCGATCCTGACCAGGGTGTTGATGATGGTACGAAACCTGACAGAGAATCAAGTCATTGTTAGTAAAGCAACACGTTGAAACATAAAATGCAGAAGAAACATGGACCAATCACATCAGATGACTGACACTGAGTAAGTTGTCCTGTTGTGCAAAAATAAATGATGAGGCAGATTCAAAAATGCATTTCCTCTAATTCATCTGATATTTTTCATTCTAGGTATCCAACGTATGCTGCGCTTTCCTGCAGGTTACTATAGAAACCCTGAGAAAACATTTGGACACACAACCGTGTGTGGGACACTCAGAGACATGTATTTTAAAAACAATTGAATCAGTCAAAAGTCCAGACAAACGTCAAACCTTTCGATGCTGTCCACCACCCGGATCAGTCTGAGCACTCTGAGGATGAAGACGATGTCCAGTATCTGCTGGCTGGTGTAGCCCTCCGCTACAAGAGGACAGGGACGGTTATTCAGAAAGACAGATGGCCTGATCACTTTAGGGAGGCAACTGGTATTATTCTTTTACTCAAATATTATTTACAAAATGTTCATAATGATGACATCTAAAATCTGTTCTGTTCCTATTAATTTACTGACATTACACTAATCATTTAACCAACTAATTGTTTCAAAACTACTTAATTTTTGTGATTGAGTCTTTTTGTGTCTTTGTTTCAGCTGAACTGTCTGATAGAAATAAAACAAACAGCTCTTACATGACTTCATGGCGGAGTTGATGATTGTGGCAACAAGAGCAGAGATGATGATGATGGTATCAAACCTGAAGACAGAAAATAGACATGAAACAATGAAAAAAAGAAAGAAACAGCAACCAGTATTTTTCAGCCTCTTTGCATTCACATGATGACATCAGCAACATGTGAGACAACAGAAACATAAACATGGACGTATTAATTAGGGGAACTGGATGCTGCCAGTTTGTTTCAGTGGCCACTGCAGCAAAATACGCTAAAGCAAAGCAAAAAAATCAAGTATTACACAAAAGCCGAGAACGTGATGTTTGTTTGTTTGTGAAGTCTCAAAGCAATCCATGGACCAAGTGGGAGAAACACTAATGAGCATGTGCAGCTGCACAATGTGGGAGCAAACTCGGAGGCAAGACAACTGTCACTTAGGTGACTGGATCCAGTATCCGGTTCTAATACAATGCCGTTTCCAAAAAATAAAGCTGGGACGCTGTGTAAAATGTAAAAAAAAAACATAATGCAATGATTTGCAAATCATGTAAACCCATATTTAATTTGTTGAAACTGGGAAATGTTATTGTTTTATGAAAAATATCTGCTCATTTTGAATTTGATGCCTACAACATGTTTTTAAAAAGTTGGGACAGAGGCAACAAAAGACTGGAAAAGTTGAGTAATGCTAAAAGAAACTGGTGGAACATCTTACAGCTAATCAGGTTACCTGGCAACAGATCAGGAACATGACTGGGTATAAAAGATGATTTCAGAGAGGCAGAGTCTCTCCAGTGAAGATGGGGAGAGGTTCACCGCTCTGTGAAAGACTGGGTGGGAAAATAGTGCAACAATCTAAGAATAATGTTCCTCAACGTAAAATTGCAGCTGGTTTGATTGGCCACGGTTGCAGTCGGCTGTGACACACCTAAATATCTATTCTCTCTACTTCATCACTGAGTCCGTTTGTGGTCACTATTTCTTTCTGTGTATTTAATAAAAACTGCAGTGTCTAGATGTTTTACCAAAAATATTGAGGCTTTAAAAAAATAAATCAGATATTTGTGGGATGTTTTCAAAGATTCATGTCTTCAGTGGTAACCAATGAGCCGCAGACAGGGTACGGTATCAAGTATGAAGATAAACAGACAGTTGGTTTTGGTCTACACAAGCAATTAAAATGATTTGACTGGTTGAGAAAATATAAATCTATTTAGAGCTGCAGGCTTGACACCAACAATAAGTCAACGTCATGTGATATCTGAAATCAATCACATCGTCACACTTTCAGACCCATATCCATGAACATCCTTTATTTTATCCATAAACACCTGTTAAAAATGTAACTCCAACTGCCTGTAAACGGTTAGCATTGGGTACCCACAAGCCTTTTGGTTATTCAAGATGGCGTGCACCTTCAGCTCATTCTCACCAGTTCCAGAAGTTGTGTCTGGAGAAGAAAGCTCTGGGCTCAAACACGTAGAGCTTCAGCAGGATCTCCAGCAGGTAGAGGACAAGAAAGGCCCACTCCGAGTTAGCGATCATGGGGTTCTCCTCGTCCAGACCGATGAACACGGCGTTCACCAGGATGATGAAGTCGTACACAATCACAAAAGCCCTGAAAACAAACACTGTTGAACTCAAACCTAAAGCACATTACTGCTCTTCTTTTCCAGTCATTAGAAAACACATTGCTGCATCATAATCCTGATGTTCATCTCACCGGTGTTGGACCAGCCGGCAGAGGAGGCGGCTGGGGGCCGACTGGTAGACGCCGGGGCACAAACTGTTAAATGGGTGTGGTCTTGATTTCAGCGTGATCACCTCGATGTTCAGGAGGTCTGCGAGCTGGACAAACGCCACCTTCCCTGTCAATCAACCAACCAAAAATACAATTGAATACAGTTTCTTTCATATTATCTTCGTAGGCGCAAGTTTCCATTTGCAGAGACAAAATTGGCAACGTGCATTTTGGAAATCTTTATATCCTTCTAGGGACCAGTTTAGCATCTACTCTCAGAACCTACTTTTGAGTTGGTAAAATACCTGGTTTTATTCATCTTCATCCCAACTCACATTCACTGTTAAATTCTCTGACCTTAAATGAAAAAAAAAAAAGGCTGATGGCATACGGAAACGTGTGGAAAGCTCACTGATACCATTTTAAACATTTGGCCCCATTCACAACTTTTGAGAAAGTTTCTAAGAAAAATTTAATTCAGATTTGTGACTAAATTTGTTCTTATAATGATCAATCCCAGTGTCTTTGTGAATTGAAAGTGCGTCCCGGTGTTCCTGATTAGCAGCTAAACGTCCTGCCGTCCCCATAAAGATCCCACGACACCGCAGGGCTGCGTGCAAATGCAATCACAGAAACTGAGGGAGAAAAGAGAAGTTGAGAGAAACATAAATAGTGCAGAAACAAAGATCTAAAGATGGTGGAGCACCTGACTCCAAGAGGAAGAAGAACTTCAGTAGGTCTGAAGTCGAGCTACTGCAGCAGGAAGTGAGCAGCTAAAGAGCGGTTATGTTTAGAAGGATCAGTACTGGATGTAAAATGTAAAAAAAAAGAAAGACACCACTTCTTTAGTGACCGCTGTGTTGGGAGAAGGTCGTACAACAGATTCAGTAAAAAAATAAATAATGGTTTGATTTCAAATCTGAGGCCAAACATAGAAGAGAGACCCAGACCACTCGAAGGGAGGCGCATCGTTGGACCAGTTATTGGTGAGACAGCACTCGCGTGTCCATCGGTCCTATTTTAATCACAGTGCAGGTGCAAACGTGCACCAAAATACCCATGGGCTCTGTGTGTTTAACTATTTGTCTTCAACATTTCAACATTTACTTTTGCAGGAAGCTTTAGACCAAACGTTGCATTGAAACTCCTCAAACAGAAACGGTCACTACAATGGTTATAATGGTATCATTTATTTACACCCGATGAGGCAGAACCTCGCTCCTCGCAGTCTGTACGTTGCAGCAGGACCCTCGGATCCTCACGTCTGATCTCAAATGCAGCGACGCCGATAACATGAACACTTACCACAATCTCAGAAACATTTAAAGAAATTAATAAGAATTTAAAAACGTATAAAGACACCCTGTAACCTGCTTCTTTTTGCAGTGATGCGTTTCCTTCATGGCACTAATTGTAAGCTATAAATAATCACACAATGAAAGTCTAAATGATTTTAAAGCCTTTTTTTTATTTTTTTACAAACAAGCAATTAATAGCTGTCAAACTGAGACAGCAAGTCGGCTTTCTAATGCTAGGAATTTTAAAATATAATAATAATAATTATTATTATTATTAGAAAATATTATAAATTATTTTAAAAAGTCTGTGGTTTAATTTGTATGATATTATACAATTGTAGAATTGAAGAAAAACTTAACAGTCAATTATTTTGCTCAAATGCTCCTAAGTGTTCTTGAGTGTGTGAAGATTCTGTTTTTACTTGAGAACAAATCCCAAATAAGAAAATATTGGTGAAGGTCAGGCGCTTCGTGAAAACTGTGTAAGTCGGTTTTAAGGAGAAAACTTCTGATTAAGAACGGTTGGTGAATGAAACTCAATGCAGGCAGACAAGTTTCAAAGGCAGTGAAACAAAAGAAAAATGGTAAATATGTCCCTCTAACTTCCACATGTGCTGCATGTGTGTGTGTAAAGGCTCCCATATACTGTTAAGATGAAAAAACTATATTTTTCTGCCACTTCATATCAGTTCTTCTGCTCAGTTGTATCATGTTTTTTCTCAACTTTGAACCAAACTCATGATGAAGCAGTTTGACTTCTTCCATGTGGAAGATGAGGGTGGAGATAGTGACTGAGCAGAAGCCAGAGAGCTGAACGCTCCACTGAGTTACAGCATTCAAACACCGAGAGGGCAGCCGGGTCGCCTCCATGTCTGAACCGTCACTGTGCAGATGGCACACACATCTTTTACTTCCAGGTCTTAAAAAAATGGAAATGCTTCCCCTTTGATGTTTTGTATATCCACTATATTTTGATATATTGCTTAAAGATGTGTGCTTAGTCAATAACACCATAAAAACATAATGCGATGATTTGCAAATCATGTAAACCCACATTTAATTTGTTGAAATTGGGAAATGTTATTGTTTTATTAAAAATATCTGCTCATTTGAATTTGATGCCAGCAACACGTTTTTAAAAGGTTGGGACAGGGTCAACAAAAGACTGGAAAAGTTAAGTAAAGCTAAAATAAACTCTGGTGGCACATCTCGCAACTAATTAGGTTACCTGGCAACAGATCAGTAACGTGACTGGGTATAAAAAGAGCATTTCAGAGAGGCATATTATAAATTGAACGGTTTCCTTCCTGGTCGCTCTCTCACTTTTCAAAATCCTATTTCTGCCCCCGTGCATTAATAATTTCCAGTGGGTTGCCGTCCCCTTCAGTCCGAGCCATAAACCACTGGGCTGAAAACATACATCACTTCCTCTTCATGTTTATGGGACCAGAAACCGTCCGTGTTGTGTGTTGGTTTGAGTGCCACCCACCGATGGAGCCCCGGTTCTTGTCGTCAGAGACTCTCCACAGCAGCTCTCTGTGGGAGTTACTGATGTCGGGCTGAACCAGTCGCACCATCTGGTTCCAGTTGGCGTGGGTCACCGCGGGCTCGCCCCCCTCCTCCTTCTGCTCCTGCAGAACCGCAAAAGCCCGAACCATCTTCTGCCTTTTGGCCCTCACCAGCTGCCGTACCTCCTCCTGTTGGACAGAGAGGACGAGGACATTTACCGCCCAAGAAACATCCAGCCTGAACACAGCTGATCCAAACAGAAGATTACTGCATTTACCAAACAAACAAACAATCAAAACAAGCAAAGATGTCATAATTCCAAGATCCATATTTCTAAATACGGGATGAAAATCTTTCACACTTTTAAATGTTTTTCTGAGACAAATAAAACATTCATCTGTACAGCCATGACAAGGTGGACGCTGTTTAGTTCTCTGTACTGCTGTTTATGTCATTCAAATTTCCCAAATAAACATATTGATGTGGTTTTCATAACTTTTAACATTTCAGTTGATATTAACCCTTTGAGCTGGAGGTGATTTTGTTACCTTCACTTTTAAGCTCATATCTTGGTCATTGTCGGGGCTAAACATTCACGCTGCAGCTTGTTCTTCTCAGGAGAGTCGAGGCTATACACATAAACCTCATCATCTGATTAAAAAATAATTATAATTTTTTTATATTAAACTATATATCAAGAGATAGAAAATAATCTTATGAAATTGTTTTGTTTTTACATGTATTTCACCAGAAGACATTATCAGTAAAGATTTCTTTTTTTAGTTGCGTAGAGGAGATTTTCTAGAATCTGGTGATATCTGAACCAAGTTAGTAGGACACTGCATGACTCAACAATTTGAAAAAAAGATGTGCTTAATGCCTGATGGAAAACAAATGACATGAATGACTCCGGGTGGCTCAAACCAGGGACAAAGAGTCTTGTTGGAGACAACGCAGAAGTCAGCACCACCTAAAAAAGCTTTGTCGTACAGAGGAGCGCCGGGTCTCCTCAGAAAGGGTACGTTCTGCTTTTTATTGTGATTTACAGCACGTTGTGAAGCGATCAGGACTTCAGGAATTATTCAGTCATGAGAAGCAGGTGTGGAGACGGACGCGGCTCTTCATGCAGCGTGTGTGACGACCATTAAATTTGATGCAAATCTGAAGTCTATTATCTCTGCAACGCTTCAACACACGGATGAGGCGTCGGCATTGTTGGAAAGCTCAAGCCGTGCAATTTCATAGGAGATCTCAAACATGTCTCTGCCATGAAGCCTTGCTTTGCAATTCAACCGAAGACAAAGGGTGGGAATTTGGACGCAATTTAGTTCTGTGGGGTTCTAACGGTGAAACAAATGACTTGAAAATGACCTTCAGATATTTTTTGTAGTTGTTGTAAACGACCGCCAAGAAGACGGACATGAAGATGTATGTGTTGACGAGGATGTACAAGATGAAGAAGATGGCGAAGACGAAGCTGGCGTTGTACGCCGGCATCCTGCAACGAGAAGCACAAATGAAACATGCATGACTCAGAAACAGGTAAACACATACAAACAAACCAAACAACAGTTGGTTAGAGGTCACTTCCTTCTTCTTTTAGAAGCTTCTCTAAAACAACAGGAGGCCGGCAACAGGAAGCAGCAGAAGAGTTCTTGTGTTTTATAAAACTTCTCAGTGATCAAAGTATTTGGTGCATAAATTAATCTCCTTTTTATTGGGAAATAAAATAAAAAGATGAATGAAGATGATGAACATTTTGGACCTCTAGCACCTCTTCTATGTACAACTTTTTTTTTTTTTTTTTGATGAATCACATTTGGATCTATATGATTTAATATGTTCCTGTATAATATTTCACATGGATTTTAATTTCTATTTTTTCCCCTCTCTGCAGAGGAATGCTTCGTCCTCTATGTGGGGCACCGTATGAAATGGTGAAGTGGTTAAAAGCCTAAATAGATATTGAAGTCACATTTTTCCTGAACATCTTCATTTATTCTCTAAACCAGTTTCCACTTCGTCAAATCATTAAATCAAACCATATTTTGCAATTTGTTGTGATATTTATGTTTTATATTTAAAGTATTGTCAAAAACAGGGACTGTTCCACGAGGATGGAACTGTATTTAAGACATTGGTTAGAGATCAGTGATGCACACAGTTAGTTTTTCAGTATGAACGTGTCTTACATGATGTCGGGGCTGTTGGCCGTGGTGACGAGGACGTACAGATCGAACACGATCTCCAGGTAGTTGGTGAAGTACGGAGCTCCGTCTATTGTCTTCAGATCTCTGCACAGAAAACAAAACATGCACTACAAGTACTACTAAAAACCTAAAAATGTATTTTTCAGCAACCAAAACAAAAACGAGAAATGATTCTGATCGGAACATAAATCACACATTTGGCATGATTTGCTGTTTACATCCTCAATTTCGGACTTTTGAAAACTTCTGACATCATTTCATCTCCTCAATCTAAAAAAAAACAATCAATTTTGGTGACAAATGAAAAAATAATTCAGACCCAAGTGATTATAGTTTTTGCTTTTGTGATTATATTTGAAAAGACTGTTCCAGTAGCAGTAATGTGCACTGAGCCGGGGGAAGCCATAACTTCTGTGGGTTAAGTCTTCCATTGTGCGCTGCTTGTTTAACATCAGCATCCGTCTGAGACGTTTATGTTTTACCAGATATCCGGGGACACATGCGCATTTGCAATTTCACCGTGGACTTGAGCAGAAAGTGCACAACACATTGTGCATCAAACTCAAGATATTGGCAAAGGAGACCCATGAAATGCTTCAGAAAGCCGACGGCAATGAAGGATTCAATCGGACAAGGTGTTCTGAGTTCAGCATTCAGGCTTCAACAGGGGAAAAACCTCAACAACAACAACAACAACAAGAACTTAGTTGGTATTAAGACAAAAAAAAAGCTATATAATATTATATTACATTGTATTGTCTTCTATCATATTATATTATATCATATCATATTATAGTATATAATATTTTATATTATATCACATTATATTATATAATATCTTATCATGTATCACATTATATTACACCATATTATATTATATCATATTATATTTTATCATATTATATCATATCTTATCATATATCACATTATATTATATCATATTATATTTATCATATATTATATCTTATCATGTATCACATTATATTATACAATATTATATTATATCATATTATACCACATTATATTATATAATATTATATAATATCTTATCATATATCACATTATATTATATCATATTATGTTTATCATATTATATTGTATCATATATCACATTATATTATATCACATTATATCATATTATATTTATCATATTATATTTATCGTATATTTATCATATTATATTATATCATATATCACATTATATTATATCACATTATATTTTATCACATTATATCATATTATATTTATCATATTATATTTATCATATTATATTTATCATATTATATCATATATATCACATGATATTATATCACATTATATTATATCACATTATATTATATCATATTATATTTGATCACATTATATTATATTAAATTATTGTTTAGAACGTACTGTGAATGCTGTTGTTGTTATGCCACCACCATTATCACGATAACCGTGAGGTTAAAAACAAGAGAAAAGGACGGACGGCTGTCTCACCGTTTTCCCAGCAGTTTGAGGGCCATGAGGGAGAAGATGAGGACACTGAACATGAAGAGGACGAGGACGAGGAGGATCTGAGGAAGAGCGTTCCGGATGCTTCTGAACGCTCTGCGGAGCTGAACACAAACAAACAATGGAAGAGTTTATGCTCATCTTCCCAGAGGACGCACAGGCTCCGTCCACATCCACAGACACACACAAATACACAAAACAAGATGCAGCCGGGCTCCATCCGCTCAGACAGACTGACTTTCATGTGTTGAGTAACAGTTTCCCTCCAAAACACAACAGAGTTTAAACAGCAGACGTCAACTGATCATGATCCAGACATCACAGGATGACAGCAATAAAACAACACAACTGATGGTGTGATTACCTGATCACATGATCATCTGAACACACACGCCTGATCACATGATCATCTGAACACACACGCCTGATCACATGATCATCTGAACACACACACCTGATCACATGATCATCTGAACACAGACACCTGATCACATGATCATCTGAACACACACACCTGATCACATGATCATCTGAACACACACACCTGATCACATGATCATCTGAACACAAACACCTGATCACATGATCATCTGAACACAAACACCTGATCACATGATCATCTGAACACACACACCTGATCACATGATCATCTGAACACAAACACCTGATCACATGATCATCTGAACACAAACACCTGATCACATGATCATCTGAACACAAACACCTGATCACATGATCATCTGAACACACACACCTGATCACATGATCATCTGAACACACACACCTGATCACATGATCATCTGAACACAAACACCTGATCACATGATCATCTGAACACACACACCTGATCACATGATCATCACACACACACACACACACACACACTCTTGATCACATGATCATCTGAACACACACCTGATCACATGATCATCTGAACACACACACCTGATCACATGATCATCTGAACACACACACGAGAAAGAATATTCATGTAAAAATGTCTCATATAGACTTGAATAAATTTGGGGATTTTTATTTTTGCATTTTGCAAAATGTCATCTCAGTATTAATCCCCCCAAAAATGAAAGAAAGATTCTCACCATTGCTCAGTTTTTGTTGTGTACCTACGAATCCACGTGGAGCTCCCTTAATCTAACGTGTCCTTTCCCTTTTTGTCAACATTGCTTAGATCTTGAGGCCAGCGGTCCACCAGAGGCTGCCACGTATCCATAAAGCTACTGTGGTTTCCCTTCATCTCAGTATCTCAATCCTCTCCATTGGACACACTAAAAATGTTCCTCCATCACTGATTTACAGTTTTTTTCATTTTCAGGCCAAACAAAAGACAGTAATTGATTCTAGCAGAAAGTAGCCTCATTTATATCAGTTTCCTCAGAACCAAACGTGGTCTTAAAGAGGCGTGAACCACTCCCAACACACAAGTGGAGATCTGTAGAGGAAAAACTGCAGGAAGACTGTGTGCACCTGAATGGAAACTGACCCATGCACAGGAACATTTGGGAGACAAACACATTCATCTCAGCCACAAGAGCTCCAGTGGACGCAACTATTAGGTGCACACAGTGCAGCTCACTAGAGACGCCGCTGTGGCTTCAAACACACATTTAATTCCCAAAGTAGAGACCACCCGGGTGTGACAGCCCAAGTCTGCTTGGCCCCCACGACTGGCAGACTTTTCTCTCACTGGAGGGATGCAATTCTTTTTTTGCATTTAAATTTGAATCTGACCACTTTCTGGTTGATTTCATGTAAGTATTATTACATTTCTAGAGTCGCATGCACACACTATAACTGTCACATTTTGATAATTAAGTGACCACAGTATAATACTTTGGATCTCGTAAGTCCAGACATGAAGGTGTTTTGGAAAATGTTCCTTCTCTTGAAGGTTTTACCTTCACTTTGCAAAACTTTTCCTCAAAAGATATGTTAATGAAGCAATGGCTGCTAACGACAGGTGGAGACAGGTGAGTCAGATGGGCGGTTACCTGCCGTCCCTCTGTGACATTGACCAATAGGAGCGGGCGCAGGAGTCTGGACCAGCGGACACCGTAACAGTTCGCAGCTATCAGCGCTCCGTAGATGATCATATCAACCAGGGTGAGCTGGACGACACAGAGAAACAAAAGGTATTTAATACATCATTCATTATTTATATCTGCTTTATTCTGCAGCAGTCGCCAGGGCAACACAGGAAGAGCGGTCATGTTCAAACCGAAGGCCAATTTAAAATCCCCAATCACAGGGACGACCAGCCAAGTCCATGCACTTTGAACCAAGAACCTCCTGCTGTTAATTATCTTAAATGTTAAATGGGTCCTTCTTCTTTTTTTAAAATATGGTACATTAAATAAGTTAATAAGCTGATCAGTGTAGCGTCTCAAAAATACACTTTACAAAAAAGAAAGTGGAAAAATATTATTGATGTGGGAGAGTTAAACAACATCAAACTATTCCATTAAATTTCCTGAACTCGCGTCCCCTTGAAGCCACATTTCATAAATGGGGCCCTGCTCTCTGAAATCAGGTGCTGAAACATTAAAATCACATCAGATAAAACAAATTAATTCCCTTAATCACCGACACAAAATACCTTAAGACAGTAAAAGGAAGAAACATTCCTGTTCGTGACCGACAGCCTCAGAGTCACCAGGAAGCCTTTCTGCTCGAAAGGCGCTGACGAGGCAACTTCTCCAGCTAAAGGTTGTTTCACAACAGGCAAAAAGTCTTCTCAGCACATTTCTGCCTCCGTAGTTAACGGACAGGAACTCTGCTCAGCACACTGCGGCAGTTTCAGCGTTCGCACTAGAAACCAGGAACTCTGATGGGTCCAGGCTGTATAACTCACCAACGGTCACCGGGACACGTCCTCACCAGTCCTGAGTTGAACCACAGTGACACAGACATGTTCACAGCAATCGTGTCCTTTAGAGGCCTCCACAGGTAAAACCATCGTCCCACAGAAAGACTTTAAACTGTGTGTGTGCAGCTGGAGACCAAACTGTACCCGACTTTAAAACACCAACCCGGTTTGGGAAGTTCTGGTTTTGTTTCAGTTTTTGGAGAAAATGCTGAAAACCTCTTCAGTTTAACAGAAAAATCACCAATTTCTATAAAATGTCATGTTGTGATTCAACACCGAAACCAATCAGCTGTTTATCAGCGCTTCTGATTGTGCTGCATCGTGCTGGTGATGGATGGATGCTCATCTCCAACGGGTCTACCAACACATTCACTGGGTTTCGTTTCCCCGAACAACTTCGTAGCTTCTCCCACCTGAGATTTAACGTCGATAGGCCCAACCCACCAGGTTGTTGGTATGGATAAGCCCATCCCACTATGCTGATGATGCAGATAAGCCCCTCCTACCATGAGGATGACGATGATGCAGATATTTTTGGGGTCCTTCCAGAACTTGTCTCCAGGAATCACCTTGGCGTAGTGAACGAGTCGAAGGGTGAAGATGAGCAGACAGAGCAGCTCCACCAGCATGGTGGCCTGAACACAACACAACACAACACAACACCGATATTATACAAGACAATACTGCTGACACAGCATATTGAACCGACTGGTCCCCCTCCTTTCTGTCTGCTGAATTTAAGTCTTTTTGAATCAAATTGTGGAGACCAGACATTGATTACCTGTTACTTCCTGTTCATACCATCCATAGAAAGATATAGTACTTGTGTCTGATTGGCTCTCAGATGTAGGATGTAGATGTAGAGTTGTAGTTCAGGAATCTTTAATGACGATGACATCTCCCATTTGATCATTTGGTGAAAGGAACTACAAACATGTTGAACGGCTGCGAATAGCAACTAAACCAAAGTGAACTTCAGACAGCCGAGTCACAGTAATTCAGTCTGTCTCAGACTGTTGTAGACGTTTGCTGAATATTGCGGTTAAAACAATTTAACGAGGAAGACATTCCTAGTTGTGTTATGTCCAAGCTATTTATGTCAGGTGTATAAGGATTCTGTCTGTCACCATCTTGATAGTTCGGAGCAGGTTGGAGCAGGAAGTGACCATATTTGGACGAGCTGGGGGAGGAGCCAGCGGTGGATCTGACCGATCTGATTGGAAACCTGACGATACTACGTCCCGCCCACCGATAGCTGTAACCTGACTGCACCGCAGGCCTGTCAATCAAACAGACACGCCCCCAAAAACAGGTGTTCTTGAATCTTCTTTTCTAATGAATGAGGGATTATTTTCAGATGGACCTCCAGAAAACTAAGAAGAAGGAGTGACTTTAGCTAACAACACCGAGATAACTGATGGACACATTTTATTCACTTTGGATTTGATGAGAGAAGTTGAATGGGAGTCTATGGAGCCGGAGGCTTTTTGGAGCCGACCTCTAGTGGCACTCGCTGGTATTGCAGCTGAAGACACTTCTGGATCAGAACCATTTTACAGACCTGAAGCTACGAACTCTTTTATAAACAGTCTGTGGTTGCAAGTAAAAAGAAGAAGTATGAAAGCAGGATAGTGTGTGTCCGGCAGTGACAGCCATCTTACCCATGTGGGCAGACGGACGACCGCCGGCTCCTCGAAGATGGCCAGAGACAGATTGACCAGGATGAAGAAGTAGAGGAGCACCTTAGGGAGCCAGTGGTTGTAGAGCAGATACAGTCTGGAAGCACAAACACACAGTTGTGTTTCCATCAATTACCTGGAGACTTACCCAAACCATAATCCTTACTTTAAAGATTTACATTCTGAGGACTTCCTTTAGTCTCCCCTAAACATCCTTAAACAGCTGACACAGTTGTAAAGAAAGAAAAAGGAGGCAATAGTGCGTTTGCTGTAGACTATTTTAAGCATTGGATTTATCCACATTTGGTGCTTTAGTGCAGTGATTCTCTAAAAGGTCAAGTTTCACTATCAAAACAACAACAACAAAAAACCTGAAAGCTTATCAAAATCACTGAATTAAAATCCCTGTTTAATGTACAGTGGCGATGTCCCACTTGATAATTTGGACTTTTCCAGGTGCTCAGCAGTCAGATACAAACAAGTCAGAGCAAGTCATGAAACATGTCAATGTGAACAGAGCTACAAGAATTCCCAATTCAGTCAGAGTTGCTAGAACAGCTGGTAAAAAAAGAAGTTGTCCAGAGAAAACTTACATCAAGGTAAGAAATAAATAGATCGTAAACAATCAAATGAAATCATAATTTAAAGGTACAGTCTCACCTGACAGCCTGAGGCGATGTGTCAAAGTAGATGTTTCTGTTGTACTGAGCATCTGACACGTAGATGGCAGCCAGGTCGAAATCCTGAAACACAGGTGTTTATTTTAAACCTAATTTTCAAAGGGAAACCAAAACTTTGATCATAAAGTGGCTGTTTGCTCAAATTCTGCGAAAATATGATGCAGCAGAAACGTAGAATATGTCTGTTTAAGGAAACCGTGCAGTCATTAACAAGGAACCTGTGGTTTGAATATTTCTCTCAGGGAAACATCAGTTTCAGTGAACTTGGTTAACAGTTTACACACCTTTATACTCCGTAAACTCTCCCTTTGTGAGTCTGATCATGTTTGTAACGTTTATGTTGACTTGGTTTGAACTTTTTTCTCCTCATTTATGAAAATGTAGCGGACAAAATATTAGAAAAACCTGTCAATATAATTCAATCCAGAAGAACAGCTTTGGGACTCGATCGGACAAAACTCGAGATCTGAAGACGTCACCATGAGCTCTGAGCCGACCCGGATTAAACCCAACTATAAATCCACCAGAGTCGTTACTGTCTCAGTCACCCAGAAACTGGCCTGTGATTTTAAACAGAAGTGATAAGTTTGCGGTTAAATTCATTGTGATTAATCATTTAAATTAGAGCATTTCTCATTATTTTCTGTCAGTTATATAAAAAATAGTTTTCAGAAGTGTTGATGTATTGATTAGCTTGTTGCTCGCAGCCTCACTGCTCTCGTGTGATGGAATAATGAAACCTTAGCTGAGGTTTGTGTGTTGGTCGACTGACAGGCAGAAAAATGAAAGCGATTTGATCAAACACAACTTTACAACAGATGAGCTCAGAACAAACCGGAACAACAAAAGTCTTAAAAGGTCCAACATTTTACAATGTTTGGGGTTTTATTTAAGAAATTCTTCAGGTTTGAAGAACTAAAAAACATCTCAGTATAGTTTTACAACTCCTTTCTGGCGCTCTACCAACAACAGCTGTTTGTATTTGTGTCTTTAAATGACCCTCTCTGATTGGCACGAGAGTGGGTCGTGTAGCACGACCCGTAGCGGGTGGACGTATGACATAAGCAAGAGGTAGTGACATCACAAAGTTACTAAAATCCAAAAGGCACAGTTGCTGAATACATGCTGTGTGCATTTCTCAGTTATTAGACACTTTCACAGGATTTATAAAGGACCTGCACCTGCTTTAACAGGAAGCAGGAGAAATTCTTCAGAATAGAAGAAAGACGGAGCTGATATTAAACTTCAGTGAAGCAAATTTCTAACAAATTTGTGATTAATCAAATCATGTTGACAAAAATTGTACGAAGTGAAGCACTTTGAATATTTTTATACAGTTTGTTTTCTTTGTATGTGTAATGCCAGTCAAAGGTTTGGATACCTTCTCGTTTTTTTCTAATTCTTTTTCCAGCTGTCTATATTGTAGGACAATACTGAAGATATTAAACATAGAATGATATGGAATTAGTGTATGAAGTAGGAAGAAAAAGTCTAAACACACCAAACCAGCTTTGATTGTCTCATTAAGCACGGACCAGATGTCGCTACAGAATCATGTGGCGGCCATGTTGATTCAGTGTTAACTTCACTTGTGAAAGAATTACCAACAGTGTCAGCAGCAAAGCAGAAACCATCTGTTCACCTCCTGTGAGTCTCACAACGACATCGTGGCTACAAGATGAAATCTCACATTTGGATTAATCTGAGCAAAGTTCAACCCCGTTTCCCAAAAAATTGGGACGCTGTGTAAAATGTAAATAAAAACAGAATGATTTACAAATCCCATAAACCCATGTTTAATTGAAAACAAAGACAACATATCAAATGTTGAAATGGAGAAATGTTATTGTTTCATAGAAAATGTATGCTTATTTTGAATTTGATGGCAGCAACACATCTCAAAAAAAGACTGGAAAATTAGTTTAAAGCTAACAAATAAAAATAAAAACACCTGGTGGAAAATCTCACAACTAATCAGGTTACTATGGCAACAGATCAGTAACATGATTGGGTATAAAAGATGATTTCAGAGAGACAGAGTCTCAGCAGTGAAGATGGGGAGAGGTTCACCACTCTGAAAGACTGTGTTGGAAAATAGTTCAACAATCTAAGAATAATGTTCCTCAACGTAAAACTACAAAGAATTAGTGGATTTCATCGTCTACGGTTCATAAAATCATTAAAAGATTCAGAGAATCTGGAGAAATCTCTGAACACAAGGGACAAGGCTGGAAACCAAGATTGGATGGTCCGTCTGCAGTCCAGACTTGTCACCTATTGAATAGATTTGGCGCATCATGAATTGGAAAAATGACAAAGGAGACCCTGAACTGTTGAGCAGCTAAAATCCTACATCAGGCAAGAATGGGACCACATTTCACTTTCAAAACTCTCCTCAGTTCCCAGACATTTCCAGAGTGTTGTTAAAAGAAGAGTTGATGCAGCTCAGTGGTGAACATGATCCTGGAACAACTTTATAGAGACGTGCTGCTGACATCAAATTTAAAATGAGAATATGTTTTTCATAAAACAATAAAATGTCTCCGTTTCAACATTGATATTTTGTCTTTGGTCTATTTGCAATAAAATATGAGTTTGTGATTTGTAAATCATTGCATTGTGTTTTTATTTACATTTGACACAGCGTCCCGACTCTATGGAAACAGGTTTGTACACATTCCTGCTGGTCTCATGTCCAGTTTTTGTGTTCCTTTGTTTCAAGCTGTTGTCTTCGTCTTGGTCTCCTTCAGGAGGTGTCTCCACAGAAGTTGGACCATGAAGGCCAGATTCACACCGAGTCCTTTGATCAGCTGATGTTGCTCTAATCCGAGGTTGAGGGAGCTTCCATGATGCTGAGTGATGAACATCTCTCGTCCTAACTCACACCGTTGCATCTCATCATCATGCCTTTTCTCTTTGGTATCGTTTGTTGTCTCTATGCAGTTCTCCTCGCTCACATAGTTTTGTGGAGCTGCATGATCCTGGTCTGCCATCACCGGCCCCACCATCACTTTATTGTTTGTCTTTGGTTCTGTCGGAGGGGTCTTCCTGTTAAAAGTCCGTTTTTCCTCCCAGCTGTTGCTCTCGTGGGAATTGCTGAATTTTTTTGTTCCTTTCTATAATGTTGTACGCTTTCTTTTGTAAAGACTTTAAGGTGTTCAGTGCCTCGAAATAACTTGTGTTGTGATTTGGCGCTATATAACTCAAATTCATTGAATTGAAGTGAGGCTGGTGAGTGTGATGAACTGGTGCTCTGCAGCAGGGGGAAGTCTTGCTCATCCTTTCCTGGCCGCTCCTCATTCGAAGCAGTTTCATCACAGAGTTTCACGTTTTTTGTGACTTTCCTAGAAGAAGCTGTTGAAATTTGTTTTGAGCAGTTCTCACCATAGTTTGGATTATTATAGTGATGGTCTCAAATGCCTTTAAGAAGGCAAGAAATTCCACGAGATAACTTTTGACAAGGCTAACCTGAAAAAAACCACTGCAGGTGATGACCTCGTGGAGCTGGTTAAGATATTAGAAATGTAGAATATGAAACATGTTAGTTTGATTACACCTATTTTCTCCCCCAAAAATTATTTAAATGATCATTTAATAACGTAAATATCCACAAATATGAGAAAAGCTTGATTTCTCAAATCTATTTAAAAGGAGTTAAAGTTGTGATAAAATAACTCGTTTAGACTATAAACAAATAGCTGTTCATGTTTAAAGTTACTAAACAATGCAACAACGTTATTAAACAGCTTTATGAGATGCAGCAATAATGTTTGGAGTTTTTTTCTTTTAACTATTGAAATGACTGATGAGTCTGGAAGCTTCCTGTTTCACTGTTTAACAGCTTTATGAGGCTGAAGGGACAAGAGTCCATCAGTTTACTGCCGTCATGTGGAATAAACAGACACGTCTGAAGGTCCGCTGACAGAACAGATGCAGGAACGTGTCAGATGAACACATTCATTGAAATAATGCTCGTGCAGAGCTCTCAGCTGACTGCAGTCCCGCTCTCACCTCTTTGGTCTTTGCGGTGTTCCCTCCGTTTGGGATTCCTTTTCCTGCAGACTCATCAGGAATGTTTTCCCTCTCCTCTGGCTCCGACATCTCAGCGCTTCCGACACAACTCTTCCAAAACTTTTCCTTCAACTTTTTTGACGCGCCTTGAAAACTTTTCAAACTTTGAGTTCTCTGAGATTCTGTTTGTGTTCGAGGGAGAAGTCAAAAGTCCGAGCTTGTTTTTTATTCCCTCTTGTTGTAAACGTCATCACAGACCCTCTCCCATCAGATGTCTTCCTCTCTGCTGCACATAAACTGGCACATCTACACCTCCATCGCCACTTCTGTGTCACTCTTCACTGCTCCGAGCTGCAGTTTGTGCCGCTCCGACAAACCAGCACTAGTGCTGCCTTCACGGGCCGGCCAAAAAAATGGAGGAAAAACTGATGCAGTGACGTGGGAGCAGGCCTGTGATCCTCAAATAGAAAACCTGTCTGGTGAGTGATGCAAAAAAGAGGAGAAATGATCAAATATTTATTCATTTTATATAGATTTGAGGGTTGGAACCAAACAGATGGAAGACTTCATATAACTGATCAAATCTGACAATACAAGCGAGGAAAATAACATGTATGAGAAAATATGTAGCTTAATAGAACATTTTAAATCAAAATAAGTACAAATGTAAGTTTTAGAAATTGAAAAAAAAGTACACAATTACATTTCGTAAATTATACAGCCTACTATCAATTACTTTGTGTCAATTTATTTTCTTGACCATTATGTCAGTGAAAAACATGGTTCACATTTTCTCACACTCACAACGATGTCTTCACTTGTGTTGTCCAATCAACTGCTAACACTCCAAAAATAGAAAGATAAAGATTAAAAAAAGATCAAATAATAATCCTTGAAAGATTTAAATAAAAAGCCCACACATTTGAGAAACCGTTACTAGCAAACGTTTAAAATTTGTATAATGACTGAAACAATTCATCAAATAATATAGAAGAAGGTAATTTTATCATTGTTGTTGTTGTCACTCTTGGTTGTTGTTTTTTTATCAGTGTTCTTCATTATCTCATGGTATCAATTCGTGTAATTATTTATTTCGTTTTTTCTGATGATTTAAAAAAATATATTTTAGTGTTTGTTCTTTTTTGCCACTGTTTTGTAATCTGCAGTTTTGTATACATTTTTTATTTTTCCAACATTTTTCAAAGACATTGAAGGCAGCACGTTCATCATGTGACTTATAGCGGCAGGATAACGGAAACGGAGCGAGAGGTGCGGGAGGGGGTGGGGGGATGAGGGGGGTCCAATCCTCAAAGGAAAGATGAGGAAGGACAATTCAAGAAAGATTTCGGAAACAGACAGCTGACTGCAGCTCCAGGAGGTCACGTGACTGTGACGCAGTGAAACGACGATGGTGTGACGGGAACACTGAAAACTGGAGAGGAAAAGAAAGCTGGGGTGTAATAAATAGAAAGAAAGTCTCTCTCTGATATTTATATTATATATATTTATATTTATATGAAAAACTATTATAGTCCTTGAAAACACACAAGCTTGAGGGGAAACTGGTCTATGGAAACTTTATTTTTAATATTTTAATTAATAGCTAATTTGGACCATATTTGGGCCATTTCAGAAATCCGACTGTTCTTTTTTTGTTTTGTCAGCTCAGGTCTAAATATCACTGTCTCCTCCGAGGTACGGCATTAGACCCGCAGCTAAATACCGTAAACACAGGACTGCGCGCGCAGGGAAGATTGTGTTGCTGACCAGCAGGTGGCGCCATCGGACCTGATCAACATCGAGCAGCACGTGAGAGGGTTTTTCACACCTCCGCCAGTGGTGGCAAAAGCATTTCAACTTCTAACAAGGACCTAAAGTTATTTCACTCACAGTATCACATCAGATATTTTCACATCCAATGATTTTTAAGTTACATTTATGTAGAAATACAGTAAATTCTGAAGGGTTTAAAAAGCACCACTGTTCTACAACTACCACTAATAATAACAATAATATCTGTCTTGTATAATTAGTGTACAAACAAGTTTTCTTTCTTAAAATGCTGCACAGTCGATGCCTGAAACACAGAGGACACATTGCATGTGAAGTTGACCTCGATCGAAAGTCTCATCTCTGATCTGAACGTCTGATATGTTTAACTGTTGTCAGAAGGACGTCAAGCAACAACACAAACACAAAAAACATCCTTCAGACGATTTATCAGGAATCTGAGCTCCATCTGATCTGTTGTTCTGCTCACCGCCGCCCACAAAACACAAGATCTTCTGTCAAATGTTTGTCAACTGAGATTCATCTGAGGCCACAACATGACCTATGACAGGATATTTTAGGAACTATTCTCATAAGTTACAAGCAGTCGCCCACAAACGTTCGTTACAAACGTATTCTGTGTACCAAACACTGGATATAAAAGAGTTCGTAGCTTCCAGGTCTGTAAAATGGTTCCGATCCAGAAGTGTCTTCAGCTGCAATACCAGCGAGTGCCACTAGAGGTCGTCTCCAAAAAGCCTCCGGCTCCATAGACTCCCATTCAACTTCTCTCATCAAATCCAAAGTGAATAAAATGTGTCCATCAGTTATCTCGGTGTTGTTAGCTAAAGTCACTCCTTCTTCTTAGTTTTCTGGAGGTCCATCTGAAAATAATCCCTCATTCATTAGAAAAGAAGATTCAAGAAGACCTGGTTTTGGGGGCGTGTCTGTTTGATTGACAGGCCTGTGGTGCAGTCAGGTTACAGCTATCGGTGGGCGGGACGTAGTATCGTCAGGTTTCCGATCAGATCGGTCAGATCCACCTCTGGCTCCTCCCCCAGCTCGTCCAAATATGGTCACTTCCTGCTCCAAACCACTCCGAACTAGCAAAGATGGTGACGGACAGAATCTGAACTGGAGGTTTTGTTCAAAGATGCCAAAATTAGCTCCTACTTGCAGCCAGCTCAGGATGTTCCAGGCAGCTCTGAGGAGAATCACCTCCCGGTGTGATGAGCTCCTCAGGAACAGACTCAGCCAACCGGGCAGAAGGTTGCTTTAAGTGCCTTTCAGGAGGCCAAGAGTGAAATCCTGAGTGCTACCCGTATATATACCTACTCCTAATGAGACACCTGCTCCCCAGGTGTGTGTCTGCCGGTGTGCAAGGAGAGCCGGGGGAGAAACTAATGATGTGTTCCAGATGACATATTTCCATCAGTACACTGATAAATAGTTCTCTTCCATGTTTGGACTCTTACTTGTGGAGAACACAGAAATCAACATGTTTTTGTGTTCTCTGTTTAACACTCAATAAACACACTGATTCTTCTGTCCAGCAGCAGCAGTGGAAAAGAAACACTTTGTGTTCAGGAACAGATGCAGCTTTCTGAGACGCTTTTAATTTGAAAATCCTTTACGTTTTTGGCCTCTCCCCTTCCTCTACGGAGCCAAGATGGCGACCGTTTAGGGTGGAAAGTATCCAGAGTTTCACACTTCTTGTTTGGAGCGTTCTGAGTGATTCATCCTGGAACTTGTAGTGTTCTGATGGTTCTGTACTGACAGAGAGAACACACTGATGTACTCAGAGTAGAGAGTTAGTACACAAGTAGAACATCTGGACCACCAAGTACAACATCTGGAACACAAGTAGAACATCTGGAACACAAGAACAACATCTGGAACACAAGTACAACATCTGGAACACAAAAACAACATCTGGAACACAAGTACAACATCTGGAACACAAGTAGAGCATCTGGAAAACAAGAACAACATCTGGAACACAAGTAGAACATCTGGAACACAAGAACAACATCTTGAACACAAGTAGAACATCTGGAACACAAGAACAACATCTTGAACACAAGTACAACATCTGGAACACAAGAACAACATCTGGAACACAAGTACAACATCTGGAACACAAGAACGACATCTGGAACACAAGTACAACATCTGGAACACAAGAACAACATATAGAACACAAGAACAACATCTGGAACACAAGAACAACATCTGGAACACAAGAACAACATCTGGAACACAAGTACAACATCTGGAACACAAGAACAACATCTGGAACACAAGTACAACATCTGGAACACAAGAACAACATCTGGAACACAAGAACAACATCTGGAACACAAGTACAACATCTGGAACACAAGTAGAACATCTGGAAAACAAGAACAACATCTGGAACACAAGTAGAACATCTGGAACACAAGAACAACATCTGGAACACAAGTACAACATCTGGAACACAAGAACAACATCTGGAACACAAGAACAACATCTGGAACACAAGTACAACATCTGGAACACAAGAACAAACATCTGGAACACAAGAACAACATCTGGAACACAAGTACAACATCTGGAACACAAGAACAACATCTGGAACACAAGAACAACATCTGGAACACAAGTACAACATCTGGAACACAAGAACAACATCTGGAACACAAGAACAACATCTGGAACACAAGTACAACATCTGGAACACAAGTAGAGCATCTGGAAAACAAGAACAACATCTGGAACACAAGTAGAACATCTGGAACACAAGAACAACATCTTGAACACAAGTAGAACATCTGGAACACAAGAACAACATCTTGAACACAAGAACAACATCTGGAACACATGAACAACATCTGGAACACAAGTACAACATCTGGAACACAAGAACGACATCTGGAACACAAGTACAACATGTGGAACACAAGAACAACATCTGGAACACAAGTACAACATCTGGAACACAAGAACAACATATAGAACACAAGAACAACATCTGGAACACAAGAACAACATCTGGAACACAAGAACAACATCTGGAACACAAGAACAACATCTGGAACACAAGTACAACATCTGGAACACAAGAACAACATCTGGAACACAAGTACAACATCTGGAACACAAGTAGAACATCTGGAACACAAGTAGAACATCTGGAACACAAGAACAACATCTGGAACACAAGAACAACATCTGGAACACAAGTACAACATCTGGAACACAAGAACAACATCTGGAACACAAGAACAACATCTGGAACACAAGTACAACATCTGGAACACAAGAACAACATCTGGAACACAAGTACAACATCTGGAACACAAGAACAACATCTGGAACACAAGTACAACATCTGGAACACAAGAACAACATCTGGAACACAATAACAACATCTGGAACACAAGTACAACATCTGGAACACAAGAACAAACATCTGGAACACAAGTACAACATCTGGAACACAAGAACAACATCTGGAACACAAGTACAACATCTGGAACACAAGAATGACATCTGGAACACAAGTACAACATCTGGAACACTAGAACAACATCTGGAACACAAGTAAAACATCTGGAACACAAGAACGACATCTGGAACACAAGAACAACATCTGGATCACAGCATCAGATTTCAGCCTTCCTCGACCCAGAAGCTTACTCATTTCACAAGCTTGGTCAAATTGGAAAGTTTCAAGATTAATGTTAAAAGTAGAAAGTGTGTCTTCCTCCCAAACCCCAACGCAATGGTTCAGTAGCAGACGGACCTTTAGTCCTTCTACAGAAGCAGAACAGGCTAAAGTCTCTGCATCCGATTCTACATTTGTAATCATGAGGAACCGAATGCGATTTATTCGGATAATGTTGTACTAAAAGATCTCTGAGAAAAGACTGATTTCAGCCTTTAAGATCTTTGTAAATCAGCAGAAGAACTCATTTTAATGCACCGTCAACTAGACTATACTTATGATACATTTCACATTAGTAAATGTCTGAACACTAAAAGTTTGTAATCCACACCCAACCTGTTGGTTCAGGCCCAGATTATTTCATTATTCCACCAGGTTTGAGAGAGTCGGGCGCTGCGCTGCGTTAGATAAATGAACTGTGCGAGTAGGTGTGTAAAAAAAAAAAGAAAACTAAATCCACAAGAGGCTCTGGTGAAGAAAGCCTCACACACACATTTACACATCAGTGTCAACTTGGGGTTTAATGTCATCTGACCTACAGCCTCCCATAAACTGTATATGAACACTTATATTTACGTACATGTTCATTTGCATATAAAGTGGCGAATGAGCTCAAGCGGTCCCTCGAAGGTGTGAACAGATTCTTCTGATTGACATGTCCAGTTTGTATTTTTCTTTGTCTCCACGTGTCCTTGTGTCCTCTCCTGTCGACCTCTTCCTTGATCTCACGGATCTTCTTAAGCTTACGGGTGAAACGTGGCTTGTCATTGTTTTAGACACGTCTCGTTCTCGAAGGTTGTTACGTGGCGTATGATGTCATCGAGTTCTTATCTTCAGCTGCACGGGTACCAAACGATCGCCATCTTTTATGACCGTGTAGCAGTGGTTGAAGATATTTGGCTCATCCCTGGATAAAGTTTGCTCTGTTAGAGACTCGATATGTGATTGAATATGGAGCCAAGAGAAGATGGCTGCACCAAAACTGTGACGGCGTACTGTAACTATAAGTCCGGATCAGGACTGTAGCACTTATTGTCTCATCATGAAGTATTTAGCGCTCTGCTGATTGACCTGTAGATTAGATAGCCGTCTCTCCCCGACAGGCAGCCCATTATCTAATAACACCATCAGTAGGACAATAGAGCCGGGGGGGCAAAGGAAGAGTTTTCTCTCAGCTCAGGTTGCATCACTCTGTGGAAACTGAATCCCAGAGAGCAGAGGACCGTCGTCCGCCGGCCGTTTTAGGACCAGGACCTGGAGGGAAATCAGCTTTTTCCCCCTTTTGTAGTGTGTATATATTTTTCAAAGTCTGATTTAAACTGTATTCAGGTCTCAACTATCTGTTACCTTGGCCTGTTTTCATCTCCATCATCACCCCAATAATTACTTTACAGCACCGGGGCAGTTACATTGAATTGGATTTTATGTATTATTTCTGTAATGCATGAATATCTCCACTCCATCCAGCTGAGTCTTTGCTTCGGTGCTGGAACCATCAGAAACCTGGTGGAACAGACACCACACTGATCCATGCATATATGACTTTTATTCAAGCTTTCTGTCCACATCAGACCTTCATCAGAGTACACACGGCAGAACCAATCAGCAACCAGCAGTGACGTCACCTGTTGGTTTTATGAACGGCCGTATGAATCCTCCAGTTCAGATTCTGTCCGTCACCATCTTGCTAGTTCGGAGCGGTTTGGAGCAGGAAGTGACCATATTTGGACGAGCTGGGGGAGGAGCCAGCGGTGGATCTGACCGATCTGATCGGAAACCTGACGATACTACGTCCCGCCCACCGATAGCTGTAACCTGACTGCACCACAGGCCTGTCAATCAAACAGACACGCCCCCAAAAACAGGTCTTCTTGAATCTTCTTTTCTAATGAATGAGGGATTATTTTCAGATGGACCTCCAGAAAACTAAGAAGAAGGAGTGACTTTAGCTAACAACACCGAGATAACTGATGGACACATTTTATTCACTTTGGATTTGATGAGAGAAGTTGAATGGGAGTCTATGGAGCCGGAGGCTTTTTGGAGCCGACCTCTAGTGGCACTCGCTGGTATTGCAGCTGAAGGCACTTCTGGATCAGAACCATTTACAGACCCGGAAGCTACGAACACTTTTATATCCAGTCTTCGGTCACAACACAGGACAGGCAGGTAGAAAATAACCAAGCTCCACCTCCTGGGAAATGTAAGTTTCCCAATTTTATTTATAATTTTTTTCAATTACTTTTATGCCAAACTAAACTGAAATGCAGCTAATATTGAGATGTTGAATCTGATATTTCATAAAACTACTTCCATTGTGTTTTACTTTTGTTCTTTTTACTGGAAACATTGGACTTGGATCATGAAACTCAGTCAACAACAATGTTAGCAGGACTGTACAAAGCGGTGCTTTGAGCTGAAGGCAACATCATCATTAACATGCACATAATGATAGAGCTAAAATGCTAAAGATTAGCAGGATTATTTTACCCATGTTTACCATCTCAGTTTAGCATTTTATCAAACAAGAAAGTCTGAACCAGATCTTAGTTCAATCTGGATCGAAGTGGTGAAACAACCAAAAGACCCTGCAGTTACATTAATGTTGCTCAAAAGGCTAAAAAAATATACATTTTACGAAAAAGTACCACCTCTGTAGCTCTACAGTTATTTTTTTTGGCCTTTTTTAGCTCCTAATTTTGGCTCCAGTGACTCATTTCCTTTTGGACTTAGCGAGCAACTTTTGGACACCAACAGTGGGATCAGCAGTGGGATGATCATGTTGGTCTTTACTTGCTGGATGTGGAAGTGATTAAATTAGAATATA
Organism: Brachyistius frenatus; assembly: GCF_029030835.1. NCBI lineage: Eukaryota > Metazoa > Chordata > Actinopteri > Embiotocidae > Brachyistius > Brachyistius frenatus. The sequence goes on from NW_027210868.1 coordinate 411,242, forward strand.
AGACACAACTACTTCAATTCAATTCAATTCAACTTTATTTATATAGCGCCAAATCACAATACAGGTTATTTCATTGCACTTAACACATTAAAGTCTTTACAGCAAGACTTTACAATATTATACAGAGAAACCCAACAATTCAACAATTCAACAATTCAACAATTCAACAATTCAACAATTCAACAATTCAACAATTCAACAATTCCCACATAAGCTAGGAGGGAAAAAAAACCTCCTCTTTAAGGGAGAAAAACCTCCAACAGAGGGAAGAAAAACTCCCTTTAACAGGAAGAAACCTCCGACAGAACCAGGATCAGAGGTGGAGAACATCTGTTAACAGAACCAGGATCAGAGGTGGGAGGAGCATCTGTTAACAAAACCAGGATCAGAGGTGGGAGGAGCATCTGTTAACAGAACCAGTATCAGAGGTGGGCGGAGCATCTGTTAACAGAACCAGGATCAGAGGTGGGTGGAGCATCTGTTAATAGAACCAGAACCAGGATCAGAGGTGGAGAACATCTGTTAACAGAACCAGGATCAGAGGTGGGCGGAGCATCTGTTAACAGAACCAGGATCAGAGGTGGGCGGAGCATCTGTTAACAGAACCAGGAACAGAGGTGGGCGGCCATCTGCCTCGACCGGTTGGGGTGAGAGGAGAGCAGAGAGAGAAAAGGACAGCATAGAGACACAAGAGAAGAACTGTTGGTGGAGATGACAAGCGCACTTAATAACATTATTACAGTGTTTCATTAACAGCTTTTCTTTTATTCTCCTCGAGTGGCAAAACCTGCCACTGATTTAAACACGTTTCAGTTTGATGAAAAATGATGCTTAGATGAAAATGATGCTAATAGTAAAGTTTCTATCTCTCTTCCTCTGCTATTTAGACCATAAACATGCTACATAAAGTTTACATATAATAACAGGCACTTTCTCTTTTGTTTCTTTTTATGCATGCAGCTGCAAAAACTTCACTGCACACAGAAATGTCTTGTGAAATTGAAAACACATTTGGCATGACACTAAAAATTTTCTATTTTCAACTACAGGTTTCACATAGAGAAATTAAATGAACTTATTCTGCTCCTGGAGTCTTTTGTTTGGAGAAACATCTGGTTCCTGTGTGGACGAGGTTTGAGATGGAGTTTGATCTCACGAGTCCTCGTCTTGACGTGTCCGTGCAGCGTCGCCTCCACCAGGAGTAGGTTTCTCTGGCAGGAGGATCGGATGAGAGAATCAGGAAACCAGATCCTGCTCGACGATTATCCGAGGTGTTTGTTCTACAGCTCACCTGCATCACGTCCTGGGCCAGCCAAACGAGATGCTGATGTTTCCATGGCTGTGTTGTTTACAGTGAGAGGTGTGAAAGGCTGCGAGGCCACAAACACAACTGAGGTGGGATGTTAGCAAATATATATGTATAGAAAAGTGTCTCTTTTTATTGTAAAACAAATACTGGGGTATCACTGTATGACCCATTAAAACCTCCTGAGATGGTCTACCTGAAGTCACATTAGAGGATGTGAAGTAACCTGCAGTCAATGTTTCATTTTAAGTCACAAAGCCCCGCCCACTTTACCTCCATTATATTGAGTAGAATAATCACTTTAGCTAAGATCACAGACTGGTAGGAAAACTCTTAGCATAGCTTCCAGCCGAGCTCCACCAAAATGGAAAAACACCTAAAAAAAAAAACAATGTACAAGTTAATGTCCTTGTTAATTATCAATCAACCAATTCATTTAAAGAGCAGAATCACTGAGCAACATGGTGCCAAGAAACTTTACAGTTAGAAAGAATAAACAGACCAGAACGCACAGCAGGCAAATATAATAAAGTTAAAGAAAGACATTAAAACTTCAGTGTTAACTTACAGAACATACAGCAGTGAATAAAATTACAGAATAAAAAAACACATTAAAACATCAATGTTAAAGAAATGGTAAATGGAAGGCAAGAGTGGGATATAAATACATGGAGGGACAAAGAGAGAAAGAGGATGTGCTCAATGCATCATGGGAGGTCGACCAGCAGCCTATAGGCCTGAAAGGTTCAGGGTCCAAACCATAACATGTATCAAAGAGGAACGTTTTCAGCCTGACCTTAAAAATAGAGAGGGAGTCTACTTCCTGAACCCAAAGTGGGAGCAGGTTCAGGACGGGCCTGAAAGATAGAAGCTCTGCCTCCTGTTATCATTTTGGAAACTTGGAAACCACAAACAGGTCTGTTCTCTCACAATAGGTCCTGTGAGCTGCGGAAGATATGATGGAGCTTGGTCATTACGAAAGGACAATGAATTGAACTTCATTTCTTCATATCACAGTGGGTCATGAAAGAGAAACTATGAATGTTAAACTGTTATTGTTGCTCTTGTGTTTGTGTTGTTGTTGCTGTGGTGTCGGTCTGTTGTTGTTTGTGGTGTCGGCCTGTTGTTGTTTGTGCTGGCTGCGGGTCGTCACTACGATGACTGACTCACTGGTACAACATTTATAAGTGCGTCTCACCGAGTCCCGGACCTTCAGCGGAGCTCCGCCGGCTCACGGCCGCTCGAGCGTCTCCGGTGTGTTCGCGATCGGCTGATGGGGATTCCGGTTTTTTCAGTCGGCTCCTCCCGGTTTAAAGCGCAGCAGGTGTGAGTGTGCTTCAGTCTGAGCAGCAGCAGCAGGAGGAGGATGGCCTCCAACACAGCCATCATGGGGAACCTCCCCAGCGGGGTCGGAATATGCACCACCATCCCCGACATCCTCTTCCTGCCAGAACTGGTAAGAAAGAGCAGATAAAAAGGTTTAAACGCACGACAGGAACTTCTGAAATCACTTTCAGCAGCATTTACGCGGTAAAAGCGTCTGAATTAGTTTTTAATATAATGAAACTATTTAAAGAGTTGAACTGTAAGACGTTATTTGGTTTAAAAAAATAAAATAATAAAAAGTACAAATTATCTTTAATTTTCTTGTTCTAGGTGATTTCAGTGTCTGTTATTATTTCTTGATTCTGGAGGGAAGAAACGCTGCTGCTCTGTTTTTCTGTTTAAATGCTGAAGGGATGAGATATTGAGATGAAATTAAATTGCGGTTATGTCTTTGTATGATGTGGCTCCCTGCGGTGTTTAGTGAACCATGTGTCACATCCTGCTGCTGGAGCCTGTCAGTCAAACATCAGTGATGTGTTCAGAGCATCAGAAAAACAAACTGTCACGACGATGGAGCTCAACTTGTTTATCGTTTTGGACATTTTCTGTCACTCTCAGCTTGACACCCGAACCGGACCTTTACACTTGACTTTTTTGGCCCAATGAAACTTACTTTGAATTTTTTGGACCCAAAAAGTGAGTTGATAATTAGTTGCTGATTTGTTAGGCTTAGTTAAACCAGATAATAGAAAGGTATCCGAGCTACGGTCAAACAGCTTCGTCGTACATCCCAGCTCTCACTCATTTTGTCTTACAAACATGATCACGATCAGCGGTCACACAACGGTGGGTACCAGCTTGCTAAATAAAGCCAGGTTTCCTGATCCAGCAGAATGTGTACGTTCACATGAAGATGCTGTTTCAGCATCTCCTCAGTCGCAAAGTCAAGTATACTGTCAGAAAATAACTGTATCCGAAAATTACAAAGAAGTTATAATCCAGACTGAAAGAAACAGTAGCTACAGCTCCCCAATACAGAAAGGAGAGCTGGCACAATAAAATAAAAATAATAACAATGATAATAATAATAATAATAATAAGATAAAATATTGCAGACTCTGTGAATACCTGGGCTAAATTATTAGATTAGAGCAGATATAAATATATATATTTTTGTAGGCTATTCCATTAAATTAATGTGTTGCTTATATTCTTATAGTAGTAGCCTATGCATGGCAATTTTAACCTTATTTTTTCTGTTAAACCAACCTGGGAGCAAATGAGAATTTCGGCATTTTTTTTTTTTTTCCCAGTGAAATAAGTCTTGGCACAAAAGTAACCTTAATCCATCACGTGGTTGCTGGACACTCAATTAATGATGCGCCAAAATTGTCCCAGGACACAGAGCACAGAGGCAGGTAGTGGAGCAAACAGGGAACTGAAGCATTGGTGAAATTACAAAGACCAGGCAGGGCAACACATCAGGGAAACGCTGACCAAGAAACAAAACACTATTAAAAGTAAAGCTCATACACTGAGAATCAAAAACTTATGATCCAGCAACCTAGAAGTGACAGACTGGTGGTCGATATTGTGAGTGGGTTGATTAGCAGAGGAGCAGATTGAGGAACCGGGAGAAGGTTCAGGGTGGACAAGCTCATTTTCATCCGAAATCAGGCCGAGTTTTCACGCATCAAAACCCAAATCTTGCAGTAAAATGCTCTCAATTGCTCACACTCACTATACCGAGTGTGCCGACACTCAACCACAGTTATTTTGGAACTGGCTAAAATTGAAAGGAAACTGAAAATGAATCAGCAATATTTCAACAAAATGCTAAGTATGTATAGTAAGCATGTCAGGAGTCAGACGTCACAGCCGCCAGAACCGACAGGATTCCTACAATGAGGCAGTGTGACGGAGGAGAGATTAGAAAGACAAACACAAACTGATATGAGAAACGCCATCATGCTGCCTATTTAACGTCAGCAGACATCACAGAGTGGAGGAATGCTGCAGGCGGCGTCACCTTAACTCGTGCGTTAACACACGACAAAAGCTGTCCCTGCATTCCAGTATCCATACTATCATATTATTTAGTATGTTCCAGTATTCATACTATCATATTATTTAGTATGTTCCAGTATCCATACTATCATATTATTTAGTATGTTCCAGTATTCATACTATTATATTATTTAGTATGTTCCAGTATCCATACTATCATATTATTTAGTATGTTCCAGTATTCATACTATCATATTATTTAGTATGTTCCAGTATCCATACTATCATATTATTTAGTATGTTCCAGTATTCATACTATTATATTATTTAGTATGTTCCAGTATCCATACTATCATATTATTTAGTATGTTCCAGTATTCATACTATCATATTATTTAGTATGTTCCAGTATCCATACTATCATATTATTTAGTATGTTCCAGTATCCATACTATCATATTATTTAGTATGTTCCAGTATTCATACTATCATATTATTTAGTATGTTCCAGTATCCATACTATCATATTATTTAGTATGTTCCAGTATTCATACTATCATATTATTTAGTATGTTCCAGTATCCATACTATCATATTATTTAGTATGTTCCAGTATTCATACTATCATATTATTTAGTATGTTTCAGTATTCATACTATCATATTATTTAGTATGTTCCAGTATTCATACTATCATATTATTTAGTATGTTCTATCAGTATTCATACTATCATATTATTTAGTATGTTTCAGTATTCATACTATCATATTATTTAGTATGTTCCAGTATTCATACTATCATATTATTTAGTATGTTCATACAGTATTCATACTATCATATTATTTAGTATGTTCCAGTATCCATACTATCATATTATTTAGTATGTTCCAGTATCCATACTATCATATTATTTAGTATGTTCCAGTATCCATACTATCATATTATTTAGTATGTTCCAGTATCCATACTATCATATTATTTAGTATGTTCCAGTATTCATACTATCATATTATTTAGTATGTTCCAGTATTCATACTATCATATTATTTAGTATGTTCCAGTATTCATACTATCATATTATTTAGTATGTTTCAGTATTCATACTATCATATTATTTAGTATCCAGTTCCAGTATTCATACTATCATATTATTTAGTATGTTCCAGTATTCATACTATCATATTATTTAGTATGTTTCAGTATTCATACTATCATATTATTTAGTATGTTCCAGTATCCATACTATCATATTATTTAGTATGTTCCAGTATTCATACTATCATATTATTTAGTATGTTCCAGTATCCATACTATCATATTATTTAGTATGTTCCAGTATTCATACTATCATATTATTTAGTATGTTCCAGTATCCATACTATCATATTATTTAGTATGTTCCAGTATTCATACTATCATATTATTTAGTATGCCAGAATAAGATTTTGTATGTCTCAATACTTCGTATGTTAGACGTAGGATGCCAAAAGTACCAGGATGTTCTACTACATCCGGTCGTATTTTACAGCCTGCAGGTCAGCATGCTACTAGCACTGTTCTGACCCACAATCCTTTGCGCAGCGGAAAATACGTCACATCGACTGAGCCGCCGGGCCGTTGGTGGCGCTGATGCTCCGCCCACGAAAGGAAGTAGAAAAAGAAAAGGACATTAAAAGGAAGTGGACTCGTTCCAAATCGCATCCTCTCTGCGTTCCGAATCACACACTATTTCTTTTTACTATTAGTACGGACTACAGCTTCCCTTAAAAAGTATCTACTGTTGCATGTAGTATGTTTACAATTTGGACATACCACTTCATCATAAAAATGTGTATTGAACCCACTTTGTCATGTCCATCGCAATCCTTCTTCTTCTTCTTCTTCTTCTTCTTCTTCTTCTTCTTCTTCTTCTTCTTCTTCTTCTTCTTCTTCTTCTTCTTCTTCTTCTTCTTCTTCTTCTTCTTCATGCTACCAGAGTACCTTCCGGCGTACTGCAAAATACGACCGGATGTAGTAGAACATCCTGGTACTTTTGGCATCCTACATCTAACATACTAAGTATCGGGACATACTAAATCTTTTTCTGAGGTACTTGTATGTTAGTTCACTTCCATGTGTAGAATGACAGGTCTGGACTCACGACACTCAGACAGCAGATCAGTTAAAAGGCTTCACTGATGATAATTAGAGCTGCAGTCCAGAGACGAAATCAGATTCACAGTCCAGAGATTCAAAACCAGAATAATCAGTCCAACCAGGCAAGAGGTGAAAATCCAAAAGACAAAATCACAGGTTTTACACAAGGAAAAATGCTGGTAGGAAGAGCTTGGAAACTACGATGAACTGGCAAAGACATGAGGGAAAGACACAGCTATATATAGATGGGGCGGGGCACAAAGATGGGAAACACGGGGACAGGAAGTGAAGGTGTCTGAAATGAGAAAGAGGTGATTATTTCAAAATAAAACAGGAAATGAGAAGAACATAAAACAGAAGTGAATACAAAGAATTTAGCAGACTTGCCGGGATGTGAATTTTCAGCATGATAATGTTGTTTCACATTTTGGGTCATAAATCTAAAGATGCTCTGTTTCATGGACACATTAAATACACTGATGGCTTGTCTGGTGGTGCTCAGTGAACAATGAACACTTTTGTGAGGACGTGTACATCTTGTGCTTGTATAATGATGCATTCTGCAACAGCTGATGTTTCCACGGCGGCTGCATCTGTAATAAAAGCAGTAGTAAGTGTAAATACTTGATTTGAGCTACAGCCACGGCGTGCGAGCAGGTGGAGTTCGACAGTGATGGGAGCAGGTGGAGGAGGGTTGAGCACCATGAATAATGCAGCCTGTCAATCATTAGAGGTGTAGAGTGAACGCAGACAGCAACACCCGGTGCTGCATGGCGAGCTGGAAATACAGCGTAAACGAAATCATGGTAATACAAGCTGGGGTCACATGTCAGTTCCTTAAACATGGGCTCTGTGATGGTCCAGGGACTAAACTCAAACCAACACGGTGTCATTTAGATGCAGCTGATTGTTCTCATTCTTCTCCAGAGTGGAAGCAAAATACAGTTTCTTTTTTCAGGATGAGATTAAAAGAGAACCTAAAAAAGATCAGACCAACACAACAGGACTAAAACATATTGAGCCACATCGTACGGAAACATCCGCATCTATTTTGAAACTCCAGTAATCACTGATGGGATACTTCAATCAAAAACCACAAACAAACAGTTAAAGCCTTTTAAAAGTTCTGTTTTATAACAGTTAAGTGAATACCTTTGGGTTTTTGACTGTTGCTCAGACAAAACATGATATTTAAAGATGTCACCTATTGCTTAACAATAATCAGTAGATGAATCATCATCAGCAGATGAATCCTGATGTAAAATCCCTGCAGTGAGTTTGCTTGTGTCTCTGACGTTGTGGCAGATCTTCGGCGGTCTGGTGTGGATCCTGGTGGCGTGCACGCTCGTTGTTCCCCAGAACCCTCAGGGCTGGGTGATGTTCGTCTCCGTCTTCTGCTTCGTCATGACGTTCATCTGGATGGTGATGTTCGCCTGCGGGGGGCATCACAACAAGGGCAACTGGGCAGCCGCAGTAAGTCCTCCACACATCTAGTTTTTACTATAAACTCACAAACTGTTGGATCTGAGACTCCAGATGGTTTCAGCCAGAGTTCATTTCTGCTCATCACTTTGTGGACGATCCAGTAGTTCTCAGATCTGTTTGTGAAAGTTCTCTTAATGTTACCTGAGTAAAAGTTCAGTGACATAATTGACAGACAGACAGACAGACAGACAGACAGACAGACAGGACATAAACATACATGGAGCTGCATGTCTCTGCTCTGCGCTTGTCATCTCCACCAACAGTTCTTCTCTTCTATCTTTAATGTGTTAAGTGCCATGAAATAACCTATGTTGTGATTTGGCGCTATATAAATAAAGTTGAATTGAATTGAATTGAATTGAAATGAATAAATGGTAAATTCACAAATAAGTGAGTATGTTTGAGTGAAGTACATGTTTGACCCAAAAGCAGAACTGAAGGCCGAGCAGTGAACAATAAGAACAGTTTGTTTGACTGTTTAAACTGGACAGACACTGAACAGCATCATTTGCAGTTTGAGCAGCTGGACAGTCTGATTTAGTTCGTGGTTGCTTATCTGTTATCAGCAGTAGTGAGCTTCTTTTGACATTACTATGATTTTACATTTTGTGTCTGATGGTTATGTTGCCTGAAGGTGGGTTTCTATCCACGTGTTTCATACATATTTTCAATTTGTGTATAAAAAAAACCTGTCAAAATGTTTTTTGTTAAAGTTTTCACACCTCGCTGACGTGGAAACAATGTCAATAAAAGCAAAATGAAATAGGATGCAATGAAAACTAATGAATAAATGATGATATATATGAAGCAGTGAGGAAACCGTAACATTTCTCATGTTAAGATATGAAACTAACATACAGTAAATGTCACATTTCCACCATGTTTTCCACATTATTTTCACCATTGAGGACACAGCATTTAAAGCTTTAACAGGGTTCTCTAACAGTGTGTTTGGGTGTGTTTTGACTCCATAGTGAGCCGGTAGATGTTGCAGTCACCATGTAACAGTCACTGACTTCACCAGTAAATGTTTCTCACGTCATGTTTCCCCGTTCTTCTCGCTCCTGTCAGGACTTTGCATATCACGGCATTGCTGCCTTCTTCTACCTCAGTGCTTCAGTGGTTTTGGCCAAAGTGACCCTGGAGATGAAAGATGTGGGCTCGTTGCAGAACTACCGGCTGGACATCTCTGCTGTGGTGAGTCAGGCTGTTAGTAGAAGTGATGTCTCCACGAAGCAGAGGCAGAAATCTATGTTTCTAAAACTAGTAGAGAAAAGAAGAGAAGTGTAGAAATAAATGCATCAACTTAAAATTGTATTTATTTTAAAGACTAATGATTGTTTTGAAGTTTTGTGTCCATTTGTTGGCATTTTGAGTCTTTAGTTCTTTTGTGTCTGTGCAGGAGTTATTTGACTGTTATATTAGTTTTGCATCTCGTTTAGTTGTTTTTATCGCTTTGCAGAAAACTGTCTTTTTGTAGTTGTTTTATGTCTATAGTACATTTAGATGTCGGTCATAGTCTTACATCTTTTTGTAGACACGTTGTCTCTGAGAGCTGTTTCAAGTCTCTTTATAGTTTTGCATCTCTTTGTTGTAGTGTTACTTCTCTTTGTTGTAGTGTTACGTCTCTTTGTTGTAGTGTTACTTCTCTTTGTTGTAGTGTTACGTCTCTTTGTTGTAGTGTTACATCTCTTTGTTGTAGTGTTACATCTCTTTGTTGTAGTGTTACGTCTCTTTGTTGTAGTGTTACATCTCTTTGTTGTAGTGTTACGTCTCTTTGTTGTAGTGTTACGTCTCTTTGTTGTAGTGTTACTTCTCTTTGTTGTAGTGTTACGTCTCTTTGTTGTAGTGTTACATCTCTTTGTTGTAGTGTTACGTCTCTTTGTTGTAGTGTTACGTCTCTTTGTTGTAGTGTTACATCTCTTTGTTGTAGTGTTACGTCTCTTTGTTGTAGTGTTACGTCTCTTTGTTGTAGTGTTACGTCTCTTTGTTGTAGTGTTACTTCTCTTTGTTGTAGTGTTGTTCTTTGTCGTAGTGTTACGTCTCTTTGTCGTAGTGTTACATCTCTTTGTTGTAGTGTTACGTCTCTTTGTTGTAGTGTTACGTCTCTTTGTTGTAGTGTTACGTCTCTTTGTTGTAGTGTTACGTCTCTTTGTTGTAGTGTTACTTCTCTTTGTTGTAGTGTTACGTCTCTTTGTTGTAGTGTTACATCTCTTTGTTGTAGTGTTACGTCTCTTTGTTGTAGTGTTACGTCTCTTTGTTGTAGTGTTACATCTCTTTGTTGTAGTGTTACATCTCTTTGTTGTAGTGTTACGTCTCTTTGTCGTAGTGTTACATCTCTTTGTTGTAGTGTTACATCTCTTTGTCGTAGTGTTACGTCTCTTTGTCGTAGTGTTACATCTCTTTGTCGTAGTGTTACATCTCTTTGTTGTAGTGTTACGTCTCTTTGTTGTAGTGTTACGTCTCTTTGTTGTAGTGTTACGTCTCTTTGTTGTAGTGTTACATCTCTTTGTTGTAGTGTTACATCTCTTTGTTGTAGTGTTACATATCTTTGTTGTAGTGTTACTTCTCTTTGTTGTAGTGTTACATATCTTTGTTGTAGTGTTACATCTCTTTGTTGTAGTGTTACGTCTCTTTGTTGTAGTGTTACGTCTCTTTGTCGTAGTGTTACATCTCTTTGTCGTAGTGTTACATCTCTTTGTTGTAGTGTTACATCTCTTTGTCGTAGTGTTACGTCTCTTTGTCGTAGTGTTACATCTCTTTGTCGTAGTGTTACATCTCTTTGTTGTAGTGTTACATCTCTTTGTTGTAGTGTTACGTCTCTTTGTTGTAGTGTTACATCTCTTTGTTGTAGTGTTACATATCTTTGTTGTAGTGTTACTTCTCTTTGTTGTAGTGTTACATATCTTTGTTGTAGTGTTACATCTCTTTGTTGTAGTGTTACTTCTCTTTGTTGTAGTGTTACATATCTTTGTTGTAGTGTTACATCTCTTTGTTGTAGTGTTACTTCTCTTTGTTGTAGTGTTACATATCTTTGTTGTAGTGTTACTTCTCTTTGTTGTAGTGTTACTTCTCTTTGTTGCAGTGTTACATCTCTTTGTTGTAGTTTTACATCTTCTTTGTGTTTTCAGGTTTTCTCGTACGTGGCGACTCTCCTCTACTTCATCCACACCATCCTGTCTGCCATTCGATGGAAATCTTTCTAGAACTTTCTTCCTGCAGAGCCTCGTGAGCGAAACCAAAACAGAACTGATTTTCATTCTTCAAGCTTGTACATAAAGCTGCAGCATGCTGACATGATGAGGAGGCTTGCGGTGATGGAGACTGTCAAGATTAAAGTTTTAGCCAATGGATCCTTTAAGTAAATGTATACTTTTAACATACAAATATTCCAACTAAAAGTCCTGCATAGAAATTTCTGCTTAAGTAACAGTACATAAGCATTAAAGTATCAAAAATAAAATTACTTATGTTGCAGAAAACTCTGTGACTTATAATTATAAATTACTTTACATACTTTACTAAACTAGAGGTCAAACCTCTGAAAAATGTCAGCAATTAGAGTGGTTGTGGGAAGGGAAAGAAGAAAAGTTCCATTTCACAAATCTGTTTTCAATTTTGGGATTTTATCATAAATCTTAGAGTTTTGTGATTTTTTTGGAGCATTTAAACAGTTATGGAAAATAAACCATCTGAGTAGTTTAGAGGCAAATGCAAGAAAATGGTGGAACTGCTGATTTTGTTTATAGTCAGAGCTCACAAAACAAAAAAAAGATGTTGTCTTTTACAGTCTTATATATACTATGTTTTAATGTAACATCATAATCTTAAAAGTAACCAGTAGCTAAAACTTTAATATAAATCTAATGTGGAAAAAAGTATAGAAATGGAAATACTTAAGTCATGTTAAAATTCTACTTAAGTGCAAAAGCTGTGTAAATGTACTTCGACTTCACTATATTTATAGCAGACAACAACTGAAGAATGACAGAAACCAACAAGCTCCACTAACCAGACAAATTATTTCAGGTCCAGGATTCAAAAAATAAAGTTCAGAATTAGTGAATCTGAGCTTCAGATTGGCTCCCACAATTCATTTTAACACGTCAGCTTCAGGTAGGTTTTCCATGAATCTTCATCTATCAAGTTCAGACACTTTACAGAACCAATAAATGGTCCTCAAACCGTTTCAAACTTACAGTATTTTAAACTTATTTTAGTCTCCTGGTCTGGACGATATTTATACTCCGCTAATCTGCCTCCTCTGAACATCGTGACCTCTGTACACTTTTTTTTAAATCATCTTTTTCCTTTAGTAAAATTCTTTTGGTTGCAATTCTTGTTTTACTGTCAGCTGATTAAAGAAAGCGTCTGCGTGTGGCTGCTTTTATATTTTTATAAATTTACCAACATTGTTAAATAGACATAAATCTAATGACTTGTTAATCCAAACAGGGAATTAAATCAGGATGTAAATGATGGTGTTTCTGGTTTCTTTTGTAATGTAAGTCTTTATAACTGTCAGCTTCATTTTTGTAATTTTTTTTTTTTAAACTACTGAAATGATTGAAAATGAATAAATGTGTTTGTTTTGAAACATTTGAAAAGCGTTTTCCGGTTCACTCTATTTAAGAAACAGACTTGACATTGTGGTGTGTGTCCGAGTCAGGTTTCAGCTGCACTTTGTTGTCATCATGGTAATTAGATTAAAAATAATTAGTAAAAAAAAACAGTGAAGAGTTTGATCGAACAATTACGATCCAATCAAGCTGAATATGAAGCCGATACGAATGTAGAAGGGATGGATGCAAAAACGCCATTCAGAAAAACAACAGAGTGCCTTTGTAAAATTCAGTTTTACTGAGACTGAGGGGAGGAAATTAAGTTCAGTGGCAATAATAAGTATTAAAAAAAGTGTTTTTATTGAAAACTCAGAATCAGGTTTCAGCTGCACTTCATCTCAGACGTTTCCAAAACTTACAACAAGTCAGCAGCATTTCTTTAAATATCTGAAGTTGTGAGGACATCCCACGGTTTACAAACATACATGTTATAGAGAAATAACTGTTAGCATGTGTAGCAGTGCAGCCTAAAGATGGTCATTTTGTCTGTCTGACATTTTGCTCCAGAGCAACATAACCACTGCTGCTCCTGAAGCGAACCGCTGCTCTCTAACTCTCAGATGGATTCCTGAACCTGCTTCATGTGCACAAGCAAATCCAGCCAAGGTCCGGCCCGCGGGGGGTTAAACTGGAGCCTCGGCTGCTGAGGGCATTTCAGCCCATGTTGTATGAACCCGGACCACTCGGCCTTTTGAACAACAAACAAAGACAACGAACAAAGACAACGAACAAAGACAGAATGACTGCAAATAGACTCAAAGTGACCACAACAATTCACAAACCGACCTCAGAGACACAAACAGACCATGAGAAGATGGAAAATGACCACAATAACACTCCAATCAACTACGGAGAGCTCAGATTGTGGTTGTGTGTGTGTGTGTATATATATATATATACACACAACCCACAACCTACTAATTGAAGCTAGCAGGAAATATTTTGCCATTTCAAATAATTAAACTCAATGATTTATTAACTTATGTGCTACAGCTTTTGTGAAACTGAGCCAAGACTTAATTAAATCAGGATACCTGGAAAATCCCAGTTTAAACCCTAATCTAGGTTTAGTGAAACGGGCCCCTGGTAATACACACACACACACACACACACACACACACACACACACACACACACACACACACACACACACACACACACACACACACACACACACACACACACACACACACACACACACACACACACACACACACACACACACACACACTCACTCACTCACTCACTCACTCACTCACTCACTCACTCACTCACTCACTCACACACACACACACACACACACACACACACACACACACACACACTCACTCACTCACTCACTCACTCACTCACTCACTCACTCACTCACTCACTCACTCACTCACTCACTCACACACTCACTCACACACACACACACACACACACACACACACACACACACACACACACACACACACACTCACTCACTCACTCACTCACTCACTCACTCACTCACTCACTCACTCACTCACTCACACACACACACACACACACACACACACACACACACACACACACACACACACACACACACACACACACACACACACACAGACGATCCTTCTCACCCTTTTCATAACTTTAAACCAACTCTCCACCTTCATACTGAATGATTTTTTTTGTTTTATTTCCTCAAAATAAAGTCGAGTCTGCACAATGCGACTGTGTCAACAAACTTGAGTCCCACAGGACCAGTAACACGAGTACATACACACGCGTGTGCACTTTGTGCAGCTGACTGGGCGGTGAGCGGGTCAGTGAACTGTAGCCGTGGTGGATAATTGATGAGAGAAGGCAGCAGGTGATAAGAGCAGAGCATCTCGTGAAACTGAAGATGAGTCTGACCGACACACATTCAACACAATCACAGGTAATAACATCTATCAAAAACACCTGCTGTCCATTTCACCTGTTTCTCCTGTTTGCGGATCTTCAACAGTCGTATCTGTCTTACACATCATATCAGGTCATAACAGATTAAAGTCATTCAGTACAGTGGTTCATTAATTCTGATGGTGATATTTGAAACTAGAGATCACACACGTCTTCACCCTTGTTATCAGTCAGCCTGGTTGAAGGAGAACAGCGGTCCCTCTGCTGTTTGGTGTCATGTTGTGCACCAAACTCAACACTGAGCATGGAAAGTAAATCAGAGATGTGTCCGAGAAAATCACAAAGAAGCTTACAGACGAGCACGTTAAAGGTAACGAGCAGGAGACCGTGTCCGAGCGGTTTCCTGTTCCAGCTGCAAACATCATGAACAAGTTAAATCGAAAGATCTCGAGGCTTTGTGCAGCGAAACGTGCTCACGGAGCTCCGTCTCAGGTCCTGGTTGGTTCCTCCAACAGGATGATGAGCCCAAACACAGGAAACAGGAACAGATCAGAACTAAACATCGGAAGTGATGATCTCAATCTCATCCAGCAACAAATCCTCAACAAAAGCCATCATTTCTAGTCGCCCCTGACAACAGCAGTTCGTGGTGTTTTCTGTGAGCAGCTGAACGGGGACAAACTGGGAAGTGCTTTGAGACCATTAAAGGATGATTTAAGTTCAAACGATTCACTCTTGGAGGATGAGAGCCATCATTTCCAGCAGTTGTTACGGTGCTCGTCTTAAAACTAAAAAAAAACCTTTTATGGTTTTGCTGAAACAACTGAAGCTGTTGATTTTCCTCAGATGAACTAAATCTGACTCCGAGCCAGAACTGATCAGAGTTGGACCTTACAAGCTGCCTGGTGTCTGACAGGTGCAGCTGCAGCCAGGTGCTAACATCTGGTGGAAATATGTAAAACAAATTTAAAAAAGGAAAGAGGAGGAAGTTACAGCAGAGAATTATTGGGCGTGTCGTCCTACGGCGCCCCAGAGAGGCCAAAGACAGAAACACAGCAGAAAACAGCCGATGCTACGATAATAACAATCACTCACTTTATAGTAGATAATAAATAGGATGCCATATGCCTGGTTCATGTTCCTCAATGTGGAGTTGTATCTGATGTAATGATGTGATCATGTTCACTAATAAATCCAACCTGCACAAAATAATACAAGTAGCTGTATTATCCTTTTTGGTGGCTCTAAATAAGCTCGTGTGCACAGTTTGATTCAATTAAATCGTGGCCACAAAATGTTTTCTCGTAGCCACGAGAAAAAAAAAGTTGTCTCTTAAAAGACAAAAAAAAAAAGGTTGTGTCCAAATACTTTTGTCCAGCGTAGTCACCAAAAATGACATTTTATAATGAAAGTAGTTTGCTGATAATGCTTCAACTTGAAATGGAGCGTACTTTACTGTTAGTTCATGTGGAGAATAAAGCTGTAATTTAAATTGATCATCACGG